>NW_019417101.1:71136-114222 GCF_000390285.2 Anoplophora glabripennis
TATTTTTATTATTATTATTATTATAAAATTAAATATATTACCTATGTGTGAATATTCTAAAGCATAACTATCACTTATTAAATATTTTTTATTCGTAATATTTTCATATTCCTTATTGCAAAAAACGCCGACTAGGAGAGATTATCATACATATATAGGCTTAAAAATTTAGTATTAGTTACTTTTTCGAAGAGTATATTAATCAAAGTTAAGTCTGTTTTGACTTTCGTAAATCGAACATTATGTAATTTGTTTCAGACGCTTCCACCATGAGTTTATTTTTTTCATTTCAGGTATAAAATTATTGAAGAATTGTATTTGCTTCACTATAAGTGTTAGTTGTTAGTAGTCAGTCAGAATAAAGGAGAAATAACACTTCTTTGAGAAACTCCAATAATTATATCATATTTTTCTGTCGTACAACGAAGAATATTTAAATTTATTCAGTGGTTCTCTAACCATTCAGCTTACGTTTTAAAAATTTTTGAAGACAACTGAACGCTCTAGTCAAGTCGAAAAAAAAGCGAGGGGACAATAATTTTACCTTTGTTAAGCAGTTTATAATATCACTAAATAAAGAATATACTGCACTATTTGTTGAATTATTTGTGCGAAAGCTATGCTGGCTGGTTCACAGTAACTTACACTACTTACAGTTGGTTATAAAACTTGCAATTCTACTGTTAATGATTTTTTCGAATAATTTAGAAAAGCTAGAAGGATGTGCTATTGGCCTATAATTATCTATGAAAGTAGTATCGCCGTATTTATGGAATAACTTGGTAAAATACCCGATGATACTGAGAGATTAAAAATATAACAGAGGATATACGATGAATCTATTTTTCACTTACTTAGTCCAATTAAATTAGCCTTTAAATCGCAATTTGGTCAACTTGCCTGAATTTTTTATATAAATTAACTTAGGGTACATAATAACAATAAGTGACAGTAATTTTTGTTTCAGCCCCCGGCCAGGGGTGAAAAAAGATAAAATAAAGGAGTTTTTCAATATAACTCAAAAGAGGTAAGAGCTAGAAAAAAAAGTTTCTTATAAAAGTTGTAGAGCATAAAATTCTACATAAAAATGGTACATTGACTTTTTTATACCATTAAAATTAACAGAGTTAGGATGGCTAGAAGTTAAGGGATGAATTCAGAAATTTAAAGAAATCATTACAAGCAAAAAATTAATGAATTTCATTTTTTTTTTTCAATCTACCCTAAAAATGTAAACTTTCTGTTTAGAGAAATAGGTATATTATTTAATTTTTATTAAAAAACAATTAAAATTTTTTAATCCTTAATTTTTATGCTTTAACAGTAAAACAATTTATTTCTATGCCATTCGATCGATTATTTAAAATAGAAAAAAGTTGCTTGGGAAATTTTGTTTTATGACAAAGATAAAAAATCACGTTCGTTTTGTGAAATAATTATAACTTTTTTATTAAAAATAAAAAAATATATCTATTTCTCTAAAAAGATATATTTAAAGAGTAAATTGGAAAAAAAATTATAAAATTCATTCATTTTTGTACCTGTTACGATTTTTTAAATTTCTGAAATCATCCCTTAACTTCTAGTCTCCCTAACTTTGTTAATTTTAATAGTACAAGAAAAAGTGAATGCACCATTTTTATGTAGAATTTTATGCTCTACAACTTTTATAAGAAACTTATTTTTCTAGCTCTTACCCCTTTGGAGTTAACTTGAAAAACCCCTTTATTTTATCTTTTTTCACCCCTGGCCGGGGGTTGAAAAAAATTACTGTCACTTATTGTTATTATATAACTCAAACTAACTCATATCAAAAATTCAGGCCTATTTAATTGGACTATTAGGCGATATAGCTGTTTATTATTAGGAAAACAACGTCATATCACTCTAGGGCGAAATAAGCAGACCTAAAAATTATCGCCCGCATTTTGACCCTATTTTGTACCAAGGCTAGAATAGTAAATGTGCCTTGTATAAATGAAACAGACAAATTAAAGTACAAAGTTTATTAACATTAATATTTGAGACATAATAATAATTAGCTTTAAATTAATAACAACAATCATTTACAAGGGTCTTTAAAAACGTACAATTTGAGAAGGACCTTGAACAGTAACACCAGAAAAACTATTTAAATTTTCTTTGCCATCGAATAAATGTTGTTCATTTTCCCTCACAATCAATTCAGAAAAATTTTCATCACTAGTTCTTTCGCTTCCTGCTATCAAACGAGCTATTTTGTTCTTGGACGTTATGCTATCTTCTACATATACTGATGCTACAGTATTACTGTTCCATATGTTATCATATTTGCACCTGCATCTACGAGAAGAGTTGTCGATATACGACGCAAACAATGACCTGTGTATATTTTAGCATCTGCCTAGTCGAAATATTTTGCAATCCTGGACGGTATGCTACCGAAGGTATTTTTGCCTACTGGTTCCGCAGTACATCGACCATTCCGATATGTTGAAAAAACCGCCGTTCTTTAATTCCTTTTGGTCGCAAAGATATATACTGTCGATACAATTGGATAGCGTGCATTTCATTTTCTTCCACAATAGTAAAAGGTTTTGGTACTCCAATTTTTGTATCGTTAATTTTTACTACAACCACGATTCCTTTGTCATTTATATCATCTATCGAGAGCTTTACCAATATCTCTTCTTAATCCTCCAAAAACACCCATTACTAGAACAACTTACAATAACAAAAACCTATTAAGCACATGCCTGTTACATATAGTCAATTATATTCTACATTACCTTTTCCAAAGGATATGTTTTTTAGAATATATTTCGATATTTGCCTCAAATAGGCCTCTAATCGATGATATTCTCCTATATTTAGTTTTCTGCGCACTAATAATGAGGTGATTCTGACTAAAAGATATATAAAAAATATAAATTATCAAAAATTACAAATATTTCTTTAAAGTGATAACAGGTAATACACACCACTTCTTGGAAATGTCCCATTAATACTGGGACTTTCACTTTCACTTTCACTAACAGCTGTCACTGAATTTCTGCTTGTCCAAGTCTCAAAACGTTTATATTCTTTATCATAAAGTAATTTAGATTTCTTAGGCAGTAATTCTTCATTGGCTTTATTGGCTCTAGCAGTAACTATTGCTGGAATATTATCCATTCTTCCTTTTCAATATGTCAAACATAATTTATAAATGGGCTGACCCGTTTTTTATATTTCATATATACAAAATATTTCAGACAAATTAACTAATGTTTTCGAAAATGAATAAAATATATAAATTGCAAATAAAAATGTAAAATTAATAAATAATTTTATACACTATAAACGTAAAAGATAAAGATAATTTTCTTAATTTTTTTCTTGTAATAATAATTAATTGTAGATTACTGTATGTAGACCAAATATGTCAACATCTTAATTCAATTATCATATATCTCTATCAGATACTATACTAATCAATCAATATGCAATCTTAAATGATTTGTAAATGAATTACGTTTGGCAATTTTTAAATACTTATCTCCACCCTAGGAAAAAACGCTAAGAATATGGCGAATCCTTCGAGCAGATACTACAGGAGGCATGCCATTGCGAAAATTGTGGCTGAGTGTGCGAGAGAGACAAACAGTACCTCAGTACAAGCGGTCTCACTCTAGCACGCCGCGATTGGTTGGAAATGAATGCTCCAACCAATCGCGGCATGCTAGAGTGAGACAGCGCGTCTGAGATACTGTCTGTCTCTCAGCCACACTTTTCGCAATGGCAGGCTACTTCCAGTAGTATAGTAACTTGTTCATTTTCCTGATTTTAATTTAATACTTTTAATTATTATACATTAATGTCTGATTTATTATTGTAATCCAAGGTAATAAAGAGATTGTTAACTATGTAGTAGTGTTACACGTAAATTGAGTTTTTTTATTAAGAGAAGTTACATTTTTTGGTTAAATACAGGTTTAGTTATTTGAATTCCAGTAAAAATAATTTAGATTAGATTATATCGGTCTGAATTTTATAAATTTTGTTCAAAAACTTACGAAAACGTATTTATTTTCTAAACATATTTTAAAATGTAAGTCTACTATAATTTTTATTTTAATATTATTAACTATTTATTGGGTATAGTATTACTTATAAATAAACAATCACTAATAAAATACACAAGAACAAGATAACTAAACTAATCAACTACTCGACATCATAAAATAAGGTTTTTAATATATAAAGCTGGGTAAATTGTTTATTGTTGCGGATATTAACAAAAATAGACATGCATTGCACCGATCAGGAAAAGGCTAGAATAACTGATGCTCTTTGGCAGCAGGGAGATTCAGTTTCATTTTCAGTCATTTTTAATTACACGTCATTTCCGTGTATAATTTTATTTATTTTTATTTTAAATGCAGAAAAGTTTCATTTTTTAATTAAATGGAATAAGAAAGGCTGTTAGATAGAGCCGCAATTGTAATTCAATTGTAATGGATTCAACAAAATTTAGGTGGTGTTTTGTTCCACATTCCACATAGCCAATTGCATTATCTTCATGATGATCCCGAACTGCACTATAATTTTTCGTAAATAAGTAGGTATTTATATTTATTATTTATATTATAAATAAACACAATAAAATCATTCATTAAATATGTTAATCCTTACCTGACTGCTTTTATACCTCTGATTTCGCCAATATTAAAACGGTCGTCTCTTTTTAATAATTCAGTTCATGATCATAAAAATATCAATTTTCGGAAAATTTGCGAAGTAGCTTTCACAAATCCCGCTTCACACATTCTGCCTTAATTCTAAGGGAAGGAAGATATTAAATGATTATTACTAAATAATAATTTTACTTAATAAAGAAATTCGAAGATTAAGGAAGATAACTCGTAGACTTGAAAATATTTTATGCGACAATGTCACTGACAGACTGACACTACTGACAGTGTTGACAGAGCATCTTCTTCCGCCAATGTTTTCCTTTACGCAATCATCCACACATAATTTCACTACAAGGTGCCCTTTATGACGTCACAGCCGTTTTCAAATATTATAAAAAAATCAGTTTTAAAAAATTATTTTAAAACTGTTCCGACGCATTTCTCAATCTCTAATTGTGCATACACACTAATTAGTACGTGTAGAATTATATTATCTACTTTTTGAAATTTGATCAACAACCCTTAATTATTATCGCAAAAAGCAGTGGATATTTATAAAACGTGCAAAACAGCGTTATAAAAAAATTGTCCCAGGATCAGGATCGTGAATTCAGTAGTTTTGCATTAAATTGAGTTTATTTTTACGTTGATTTAAAAAAAAAAAGAGAAATCACCTACGTCTCTTTGTTCCCACGACACGGCTTTTCTTATAACATTAATTGTTAATTTACTGTTGGACGTATACGGACCGGGATTTTAGAGACAATAATTAAAGAAAGGGTTAAACTTTTTTTATTTTCAGAAATTTTACATTGACAGTTCATGTAATAAACGCGCTAGCAGCAGTAAAAGATAACATTAATGAACAGTCTGCACGTGCAGCGCTGGACCCACGCATGCGCGTGAACATCGTTCTCTTTGCGTGCTTGATTTTTAACTTGAACGTTTCAAATTCGGTTAAAAAATCTTGCGCGCGACGAAGGTGGCGTTCACGTGCGTGCACGGACCAGGCGCTCCTTCTCCCGCGTACTTTAACTTTTACTGCTGCTAATGTAAAACTTTCTGAAAATAAAAGTTTTACCCTTTCTTTAATTGTCTCTAAAATCCCGATCAGATACGTCCAATAGTTAATTAACAGTTACGTCATAAAATAAAGCTATCTTGAGAACAAAGAGGTGTAGGTGATTTTTCTTTTTTTTTAAATTACCATAAAAATAAGCTCTATTTAATGCAAAAAGAACGAATTCCTGAGCGGCTTTTGCCTAACCCTGGGGTCAATTTGATTATAACGCTGTTTTTCACATCCTACTTTGTTAGTTATAAAGGGCAACTTAATCTCAACTTTTTGAAATTTTTCTTTTTCGATACGTTTCTTTTGATCAAATAGAACCTATATCTACGATATTAACTTCTTAAAATTAACGTTTAATTAAACAATTAATTGCAAAACAAAACGAACGAAGTTAATTAACAAATACCTGGAGCAACAATTTCATTCACGGTCAATCGAATTGGCCCTAGGCACATATGTTGATCTTTGGATTGACCGCCTTTTCCATAAATTTTATCAACATCCATCTATTTTTGCAATAATAATGCTTAATTTTCGAAAACTTATTTTTCCGCGTTCGGCTTTTTTTACAGTTAACAAATTAGTGAAATATGGTTTTAGATACCTTAACTAAATTATAGGTAATTTAATTGCCTAAATGCCGCCAACATAGAATAACTATTTTTCCGATATGTCGTCTAGATTTTCATGGGTAGTAAAAAAAGTGAAAAAACACGTAATTTTGCAACTTATTTACTTATTTGTAATTTGTCAACTTAACGTCACTTCTTTCGAGTTACTTTTTTGATATTATCATACCCTTGTCCTCCATAAAATGCAATAAATAAATACCTACTAATATTTTTTAGTAAATATTCAGGTTTTGTGATATAATTCCACTGGAGGAAAGAGTAATTATTTAAGCCTTTTCCTGATCGGTACAATGTATGTCTGTTTTGTGTTAATAACAGCAACAACAAACAATTTAAATTATAAAAAAAACTCAATCTTGACAGAAACACGCGTAATAGACAAATACGTAGGTATTGCCTAATGGCTAATAAATGGTAATGGTAGTAGCATTTAGACCGCATGCGTGAATTCAGTTGTTCCCGCAGATGCTTCGCCCGATTTTTTTGCTATTGCTCGTAAAAAGCACTGAGTTTATTTGTAAACAGCATAATATGACTTAATAGTTGCGGGGATTAATTTACTGTTTTCAACTGATTTTTTATTCACACCAATACAATGGTAAGTTCAATTTTGTGTAAACAGACTTCATTAATTTATGAGTTCGTTTATTATTATTCTTATTATTCTTTATTATTATTATTAATATTGTTGTTATTTTTAGTGTTACTGCTATTATTATTATTCTAATCGTTTAAATATTTATTGTCATAAAAAATATATAATATATTTTGTTAAAAATAACGTATTTTTATTTACATCAAAGTTTCATTGTTTATTAATAGTAGACATCTAAATTAATTGAAAACTATTAGCTATTTATGCGCCAAGCACAATTACGTTTATTATTTTTAATATTAGTTTTATAGTTAGAGAGATATATGATGAGAGAATTTAGATTTGGTCTACATAATTGTAATACACAATTATTATTATAAAGTGGTATAATATAAACAAAATTGTTTCTTTTTTAAGAAAATCATCTTTACCTTTTACGTTTATAGTGTATACACTATTAATAAATTTTATATTTTCATTTGCAAGTTAGGTATATGTTTGATTCATTCCCGAAAACATTAGTTATTTTGTCTGAAAGATTTTCTATATAAAACACAGAATCAAAATGAAGATTGTTTACTGTTCCATCATTATTTAATTATTATCATGATTAAAATATGAAATATAAAAAATCGGGTCATTGCGTTTAAAAACCATGTTTGATGCGGCCTTCGGAAACACTCCGTATACTTCATAATATTTTTAAAATGTCCCCCTTAAGGCGCCTAAAAATTATTATCTATCCGTATGGCATAGGAATAATATTATCACTATTGGCCCGGCCTATATGAATATCCCTAGTAATGGAAAAAAAACTTTAAATATGCAGGTATTGAATGTTGCTAACAATAATTAAAAAAGTAAATAGTTTTTAATATTTTATTAAAAAAAAATCAATATTCTTATTTAACTAACTAGGAAATGTTAACATATCATTAATAAAATAATATATTTTAAAATATCAAATGCAACTGTTATCGGATTAAATATTATTTACCCTATTGAATACAACAGTTTTTGGTGCCACGGTGTATATTTCCAAACAGCACTCCCAGTCCGAAACATACCTAATTATTTGTGGTGGGGCGCGAGAGAATGAGAGCGACCCAACTAGTGGGGACTTTAAGTTGCCCTTCATTGTACATAAATAAGCTTTTATTGGAATGCTATCGTGCCCACAAGATTTTTTGTTTTGCATTTCATTTAAATGATTTAATATTTCGTTCGGAACGATTTTGTAAAAATACATGGACCGACTGTCGATTGTTTCTGTAGTACAGTCATCGTTTATGTTTCCATAAGTAGCATATACGGAGTTCTGTCAGAAAAATAACAGCAAAAGAGGTTACTGCTTTCGGGTCTACAATTTGAACATCAATTATGCTGAAATTATGAACAATGTAAAGTTTAATCTTTTTATTTACGTTGTCAAGTACAACTCTTCTTTTTCCTCAATTCAGTTCAGAGCTATCTAATAAAAACACTGTACTGTTACTTAGATACCTCAACAATGCATTTTTTATGGAACCACAACAAATTTGTATGAAAGTAGGAGCTAAAATTTGGTTACTTAATCAACCTATTAAGGCTCGGTACTTTGAGTCTCAGTCAGGCGATTAAACTGAATATTTATTTATAAAATAAATCAGAATATGTAAGTGTTTACGATGTTCCATATTTCTTTGGACACATTTATGGAGTTAAAAATTTCATTACGAAAAAATGCTTGCGTTTTGTTCGGCTTTATACATTTTAGGCGAAATAGGATCTTTTAAAATTTTGACTTTCTTCATTTGTAGGAGTAGTATTATCTTGAAATTTAAATTACTGTAACTTTAGAAACAGGATAAGTGATTTCAAAGCTTTATAATAAATTTTGACAGAAAAACTCCATGCCTCATAAGTGAGATCTGTCGATAAAAGTGTCTTAAGTTAAATATATTACCAGCATAAATTAATGGTCAAAATTGGGAGTTATCCTCAACGAGCAGTTCGCGTACCACATTGGACACTCAACCGAGCAGCAAATTCTCAGGTTAGTGGAACTTGTGGTACACAGGTTTCAACAACCGAGAATCCAGTAAGTGGAGGTGCAGTCTTCTTGAACGTCACCAAGACCTTCAAGAAATTCTGGCTCGATGGGTTTCTTGTAAGGATGCTCGACTTTGACTAACTTGTCGGACTAGTCAAGCTAGTGGTGTCCTTCCTTAGAGGCAGACGTACTCGAGACAGACATACTCCAAGGTGTCATGCTATCACCGCACCTGTTCAACATATTTACATCCGACATGCTTAGGATAGAGCACACGATCGTGTACCTCTTCACCGATGGCGCTGCCATCGCGGCCCGTTCCTTGAACCCTGAGCTGGCAAAGAGGTATTTCCAGAGAGCCGTCAGCCGATTGGAGGACTGGTGCAACAGTGGGAGGTGACGATCAATACGAAGAAAAGCACATGTATTATGTTTTCCCGCAGATACCGAACGCGTCTCTAGGGACACGTGAGGCTCGACGGGGAAAATATCCTGTGGGCAACCACCGTTAAGCATCTAGGGATAACCCTGGATCTCTCGCTGACATGGAACACGTAACGAAGACACATCTAACCCGGGTGCAAGCCGTCGGGAGTGTCGCTCTCTGTTGCGCGACGCCTCTCCTGTGCCAGCCTAAGGGTCAGTTTAGCAGTGCTCTTCCTAAACTTCATAGCTGCACGACCTCGTCCAAACCCACCACCCAGGTCGTTGACGGCGCGAATAGTCCGCGATCAACACGGACCACGACAGGGGTTTATATAGACAAACCAGAAATCCTATATCTTATTAACCACTGCTATTTGCAAATTTATATACCTACTAGATTTTTCATAAAACTAACACAGATCAGAATCAGTGGTGGACTCAACGTTTCCTTATTCTTTTTATTTTTTTCTATTTTATTTATTGCAATCGTTTTATGAAAAGTTATATATTTACTTTCTTACGCATTCTTAAAAATCTATATATAGGATGTTCCATAAAATTGATCCAGTCCTGAGTTACGCAGATTAGACTTTTCATTTCTCTATTAACTTCTACGTATTGAAATCTATTAACCAAAAAATTATATTTACTAATCAGATGCTTCTTTGAATTTTATACTGGATGTGCCATAAAATTGACTCAGATTAGAATTTTCATTTAGAGAAACCTCCTCGCCGAAAATGGAATTTCCTGTGCGAGAGAGGTACGCGAAGTATATCCTATGTTTAGACGAAGATGGAAACAACTGACAATGGAAACGTCAAAACAAATTTTGTGCTATGGCAAGTCTGAAATAGCTCCGATATAAAGGTCGATCGCAGAAAAAATTGCGCATTATTATTGCAAAAAGCGATGGATGTTGATAAAATTTATGGACAAAAAGGTCAATCCAAAGACCAACATGTGTGCCAAAGGCCAATTCGATTGACAGTGAGATTTTTGCTTCAGCTATTTGTTAATTAATTTTGTCCGTTTTTTTCCAACTAATTGTTTAATTACCAAACGTTAATTTTAGAAATTAATATCGTAGATATAGGTTCTAATTGATCCATAGAAACGTATTGAAAAGGAAAAATTTCAAAAAGTTGAAATTAAGTTGCTCTAACAAAGTCGCACATGCAAAACAGCGTTATAAATTGTCTTAGGGTCTGGCAAAAGCCACTAGAGAATTCGCTCTTTTTGCATTAAATAGAGCTTATTTTTACTGTAATTTAAAAGAAGAGAAATTACTTACGCCTCTTTATTCCCAATATAATCTTTTTTTATAACGTTAATTGTTAATTAACAATTGGACGTATCGGAAATCATTAGTCTTTGTATTGACCGTCTTTCCCATAAATTTCATCAAATCCATCGTTTTCTGCAATAATAATGCGCAACTTTCAAAAACTGATTTTTCCGCATTCGGCCTTTATTTTACAGTTAACAAACAGATAAAAGTGACTTCAGGTACAGGGTGATTCACTATATTTTGACCCCCTTTAACTTTTATTAGTTATAAAAAAATGTGAAATACAAAAGTTGCACGATTTTTTATGAATTTTCTAAAATGATAGTTGAAATATAATTGAGGTCCAAACAAAATGGCCGCGATGTGGGAATATTGGAAACATCGGTGAAATTCTTAGACTTCGGAGGCGTTATCGTCGGGAGGATCGATGTCATGTTATGAGGCGACGTCCGCACTAAGATGCAGAGTCGCGGAAATCGCTCTCAGACGATATCGAGTTCGATGTCTGAACTGATACCGTTGACGCTTTTTTGATTTACACGGCCGACGGCGATTAGTTTTGCAACCGTGGCGGGTTTTCGGTTTGGATTGGAAGGGTAGGCGAATTTGAGTGTTCGCCTCCATCCAAATTCAACGGTCTCAGGCATATCCGTAGGTACAAGACGACTTCTAGGAGTGTTTTGAATTCCTGAAACTCGCTCGAAGGGTGGAATACGACAATAGGGTGTTTCAATTTAAATTAACAAATTTACATCACCAGTCCACTTTTGAACCAGATCCATGCAGTACCTCCGTAAGCCCTTTTACGAAGACGGGGAAAATTTCACCAAACTTTCCAATTTCCCCGCCTTTGGGCCGAAAGGACCGTCTTCCGAAGGTCCCACCGCTCTGGCGGTCGGATGCGATGCTCGGTAGCCTAAGCCGAGACCGCGGGTAGACGAGATCCGACGTCGACGGCGACAAAGAGGTCACTCGTCGAGGCAACCTTCCTCGTCATACCCCTACGAGACATTTTCTTTGCGACCTACGAGTTCAAAGCGTCATTGCGGCGACGTACTCAAAATTTAGCAGAAGTTGTCCTTGCTTCTCAGAGCTCCCTCGAGAGACCCACATTTAAAAGGAGAGTTAGTGCTTCTACAAGACTTTCCGAGCAAAAGAACTTGCTCCGACATTGTAGTACGGGGTAAGATGTATCCAGTGCTACGAGGATTGGTACCCTCGAAGGTGCAACAAATAAATCAGATCGTGATTCTATGATCAAGACTGAGCTGGACGAGACATCGCCCGTCCACTCTCATGATTTCCCCCAAACATTCGATCACCGCCTAAGTGGTCCTTATTTAGAAAGTCTAACCCGACACGTCGCTCGACGTGGGGGTCGAACATCGTCTTCGAGATCTCCCCCACGAGCTCGTGTCCTAGACACAACGTCTGTACGTCATATCCACCACAAGCCACAGTCGTTCGAGAATATAGCACGACCTGGCATCCAAAGTTACGATCCATTTGAACTTCTTTTGTCTCCACCGCAGACCCAGGTCGAGGAAACCAATACTTCCAATCATAGTTCACGACATGGGGCTCGAAGCTCTGCTTCGACGTCTTCGCGATGAGCCCAAATTGACGAATCACCCCAAAATTCTCAACAATTAGGCACAAATGATCAAAGAACACGACACTATCTATTTATCATATTTGAATAGAACGTTCCATGTCGATCATAGTCATATAAAGTTTGCTGGGTCCATCTCTAACAATAAGCGAGATTCTATTAAAAAACGAAATAAAGGTTTTTTATTAAATAATACATCTTATAATTATTATACCTATTTCAGACATTTCTGTCTTTTTTCCAATTACGTAAGATATGATCCAAAATTCTTATAGGTATTATATACTCATGGACAATGTTATATGGTAGGTCGTGACAGTGGCAGGTAGTAGTGTCATAATAACATTGTTATTGATTGACAATTTGTATTATTATTTAATTAATAGGTTACACAGAAGTAGAAAATTGGAATATTACTTGGAATTAAAATAGAGTATGGAGAAGTACTTTAATTCAATTTTCTACTACTGCGTAACCCATTTTAATTAAATAACTAGAAAGGCAGGCAAACTCCGCTGGCGTGGAGTTTGACCTTTATCTCGGGCCTTCGGCCCTCGGGCCGGGCTGGGCACGGCCCGAGCACCGTTCCGCGGTGTTTTCCTCGTTGGTTAGTAGATATAACATTTTAGATATATATAACATTTTTTTAAACAACCTGTACTTTGAGTTTTAAGCACCCTGTATATAAAACTATGATGAGAATGTTTTTCAAAAAAGTGTAGGCCCCGCTCGAGAAAAGAATAAGAAAAGTTTCTTCCAAACTTCCAAAAAAGGCATCAGGTTAGTAAATATAAAATTTTTCATCCAAAGACTACGTAGGTAAGGCAGAAATGGTAAAAAAATATAAGTTAAGACATCTGGTTAATAAATATACAAATTTTCACTAAAAGACTGTAGTAAATAAAGACAAAGCTAAAAGTGAAAAGAAACAAAACTGCCCTTAATTCTATAGAACATTTAGTATATGGATTTTAAAAAATGCGACTTCTTCAAAAGATGTAAAGAAAAAATTTAAAAAATTAATAAGGAAAAACCTAGTCCACCTGTGTAAGTTTTATGAAACATCCTGTACATAAATTGCAAAAAACACCTGGTTGATAGGGTATAAGATTTTTCATAAAAATATTGCAGACTTCGGTACAAAATATAAAAATGGAAAAAACAATAAGGAAAGTTTCGTTCTATTCGTTTTTATTTGCATCAGTATTGTGGAACATCCAGTATAAAGATTCGAAAAGACCATCAGGTTAATAATTATACAAATTTTAATTAAAATACGTTAGTAAATAAAGACAAAAAATGCCCGTAATTTGGATCTGGGTCAATTCTGTGGAATATCTAGTATATGGATTTTCAAAAAAATGACTGGTCAGTGAATGTACAGGGTGATTCACTATATTTTGACCCCCTTTAACTTTTTTATTGTAAGAGTTATAAAAAAATTGTGAAATATAAAAGTTGCACGATTTTTTATGAATTTTTCGAAAATGATGACTTTGTTAAGTTAAATGGAACACCCTATATATTTTTACATATTTGGATAGAACGTTCCCTGTAGAGCATAGCCATATAGGGATTGTTGGGTCCATGTGTAACAATAAGCAATATACTTTAAAAAAACGAAAAGAAGGTTTCTTATTAAGAAAATAATACATCTTGTAATTGTTAGACCCCTTTCAGGCATTTCTGCCTTTTTTCCAATTACGTAAGGATTTACATATTTAGGTATAATATATTTTGATATATCGTACATTGATACGGTCCAAAATGCGTATAGGTAATGTAACGAAATCTCACTAATTAGGCCGTGAGAGGTCTAATTACTCATGGACATTATATGGTAGGTCGTGACAGTAACATGTAGTAATGTCTTGACAAAATTGTTATTGACTGATAGTATGTATTATTATTTAATTAAAATAAGTTACACAGAAGTAGAAAATTATTTAAAATTAAAATAGAGTATGGAGAAGAACTTTGCTCTGTTTTAATTCCTATAATATTTCAATTTTCTACTTCTGTGTAACCCATTTTAATTAAATAATAATACAAACTGTCAAACAATAACAATGTTGTCATGACATTACCTGTCACTGTCACGGCCTACCATATATCATTGTCCATGAGTAATTAGGTATCTCACGGCCTAATTAGTGAGATTTAGTTAAAATACCTATACGCATTTTGGTCCATATCAATGTCTGATCTGTCAAAATATATTATAACTAAATCTGTAAATCCTTACGTAATTGGAAAAGGCAGAAATTCTTGAAAAAGGTTTAACAATTACAAGATGTCTTATTTTCTCAATAAAAAATCATCTTTTTGTTTTTTAATAGTATCTCGCTTATTGTTAGCGATGGACCCAACAAACCCTACATGACTATGCTCGACAGGGAACGTTCTATACAAATATGTAAAAATATACAGGGTGTTCCATTTAACTTTAAAAAGTTGACATCCGCAGCCATTTTGTTTGGACTTCATTTGTTTTTCTACTATCATTTTCGGAAAATTCATAAAAACTTGTGCAACTTTTATATTTCACATTTTTTATAACTCTCAAAACAAAAAAGTTTAAGGGAGGGTCAAAATATAGTGAATCACCCTGTACAACTTTGCTTCAGAAGATTTAAAAAAATGAACAAAATGAAAAAGGAAAAACCTAGTCCACCTGTGTCGGTTTTATGAAACACCTAGTACATAAATTGCAAAAAACATCTGGTTAGTAGGGTATAAGATTTTTCTTAAAAATATTGCAGACTTCAGTACAAACTGTAGAAATGGAAAATTATACCTAAGGAAAGTTTCGTTCTGTTGCTAATTGGATCAGTTTTGTGGATTATCCAGTATAAAGATTCAAAAAGACATTCGATTAATAAATATACAATTTTTCATTAAAAGATTTTAGTAAATAAAAACTAAGTTAAAAGTGAAAAGAGAAAAAATTGCCCGTTTCAGATGTGGGTCTATTTTGTGAAACACCCAGTACATATATTGATTTTCTAAAAAGCAGCTGATCAATAGATATACAACTTTTCTTCAAATGATTTTATGAAAAAATTAACAAAATGAATAAGGGAAAATCTGGTACACCTATGTCAGTTTTATGGAACATCCTGTACATAAATTGCAAGAAACACCTGGTTAGTTGGGTATAAGGTTTTTCATAAAAATATTGCAGGCTTCAGTACAAAATATAGAAAAGGAAAAAATATTAAGGAAAGTTTCGTTCGATTCGCAATTTTAATCTGCATCAGTATTGTGGAATACTCAGTATAAAAATTTGAAAAGAACTGGTTAATATACAATTTTTCATTAAAAGACTAGTAAATAAATACAAAGTTAAAAGTGAAATGGAAAAAAATTGCCCATTTCAGATGTGGATCAATTTTGTGGAACACCCAGTACATATATGGATTTTCTAAAAAGCGGCTGGTCAGTAAATATACAACAAAATGAATTAGAGAAAATCTGGTCTACTTGTGTCAGTTTTATGAAACATCCTGTACATAAATTGCAAAAAACATTTGGTTAATAAGACACCGTGTGTAGAAATATTTACGGCTTATGAAATGGTCGTCTGTCGTCTAGGTCACCCCAAAAAAAGACAAAATTAAAAATGAAAACGCGAAAAAAACGTTACAAAAATGCCCCTGAACGACTAAGGACGAACGACTGAGTATCTGTGCCCAGTGGCACGCCGTTTCGAGGCTTGCGGAGAAGGAATTTTGTGGGGCAAAATCACTCATTCACATTTTTCGGCCTTCCTAGAGAGTGCATTTTAACATATTTACAGCCGCATTTCGAATCCCGCATTTGATTTCGCGGAAAATTCTATAGAAAACGCGTGAAATAGGCACCCAGTCGATAAATATGAATATTTTCGGCACGCGGAAAAAACCTTCAAGTCTGCAAATCGGCGCCTTTTCGGGGCGAGTGTGCGACGCAGATGGAGCTATCGAATTTTAATATATATGGACTAGAAACGTAGGCAAGTCGCCGACTTGACGTTTCGCTCGGGCGGCGCTGTGCGCCGAATGAGCTCCGCTTCGCGGAGCACTGTCTTACGCGAATGTTTTTTAAATCATCAACACCATCGTCCACATTACCAATACCAACATCACCATAATCTACATCACTATTATCTACATCACCATCATCTGCATCTACATTGCCATCATCTACATCACTATCATCTACATCGCCATGATCTACATCACCATCATCTACATCACCATAATATACATCGCCATCATCTACACCACCATCATCTACATGGCCATCATCTACATCACTATAATTTACAGCACCATCATCTACATCTATATCGCCATCATCTACATCACCATCATCTACAGCACCATCATCTACATCACCATCATCTATATCTATATCATCCACATCGCCATCATCTACATCATCATCATCATCATCTACATCACCATAATTTTCAGCACTATCATCTACATCACCATCATCTACATCGCTATCATCTACATCGCTAACATCTACATCACCATAATTGTAGCACCATCATCTACAGCACCGTCATCTACATTACCATCATTTACATCGTCGTCATCAACATCACCATAATCTACATCGCTATTATCTACATCACCATCATCTACATCACCATCAACTACATCACCATCATCTACATCTACATCGCCATCATCTACATCACTAGTATCTACATCGCCATCATCTACATCGCTATCATGTACATCACCATAATTGCAGCACCATCATCTACAGCATCGTCATCTACATTACCATCATTTACATCGTCATCATCAACATCACCATAATCTACATCGCTATTATCTAGATCACCATCATCTAAATCGCCATCATCTACATCTACATCGCCATCATCTACATCACTATCATCCACATCGCCATGATCTACATCACCATCATCTGCATCACCATAATCTACATCGCCATCATCTATATCACCATAATCTACATCGCCATCATATACACCATCATCTACATCTATATCGCCATCATCTACATCTATATCGCCATCATCTACATCACCATCATATACAGCACCGTCATCTCTACATCACCTTCATATACATCACTATCATCCACATCGCTATCATCTACATCATCACCAACATCATCTACATCACCATAATCTTCAGCACTATCCTCTACATCACCATTATCTACATCTCCATCAACTACATCGCTATCATCTACATCGCTAACATCACCATAATAGCAGCACCATCATCTACACCACCGTCATCTACATCTACATCGCCATCATCTACATCACCATCATATACATCGCCATGATCTACATCACCATCATCTACATCACCCTCATCTACATCACAATCATCTACTTCACCATCATCTACATCTACATCGCCATCATTTACATCACTATCATCTACATCGCCATCATCTACACCGCTATCATCTACATCGCTATCATGTACATCACCATAATTGCAGCACCATCATCTACAGCATCGTCATCTACATTACCATCATTTACATCGTCATCATCAACATCACCATAATCTACATCGCTATTATCTACATCACCATCATCTACATCACCATCATCTACATCACCATCATCTACATCACCATCATCTACATTTACATCGCCATCATCTATATCACTATCATCTACATCACCATCATCTGCATCACCATAATCTACATCGCCATCATCTACATCACCATAGTCTACATCGCCATCATATACACCACCATCATCTACATCACCATCATCTATATCACTATGATCCACATCGCCATTATCTACATCATCACCATCATCATCTACATCACCATAATCTTCAGCACTATCATCTACATCACCATCATCTACATCTCCAACATCTACATCGCTATCATCTACACCATCATCATCTGGTGTAATGAACCTGTTTTGTTTTATTTTTATGTTGAGTTGTGAAATATTTTTGTATTTCGGCTGTTACCCCACTCTGGCAAGACGTTAGTCACGTGAAGGTCCCACCACGACTTGTGTTAATCCGGTGGGGATTGGGGCAACAGAAGCCCTCGACATTCCCCGAAACCGGCAGTTCCTAACCAGATCTCACTACCAACCAGAAGTCCACCGCCAGCAAGTAATCTCCACCGAAGCCAGCCAGGAATAACCAGTAAACCCAGCAAGAAATATTTTCCTTTTATTATTATCTGTTCCGAACGAGTACAAGTCCGTAACGATTTGTACGCTTTACGTGTGGAATTACTGTGAGCCCGAGAAGAATATTCTTGGTAACCCTCACACCAATTCTACCGTCCTTCTCAACCCACACGACAGAGCAATCGTAGGATTCGGCGTGTATACCCAATCTTACGGAGACTTCGTGTTTACTTCAGCGTTGCCCGGTGTCCCGCATCAGGCTGTACGCCGAGTAATAGGGGATATGCGAACTTAGACCTAGAGGTTCGGCGTGTATAGCCAATCTCCGGGTCGTTCCATATAGTGTACCTACGTTTCTCCCTGATCGGCGTGTATACCCATCAGACCGGAAAGCGTTGTATACTGAGAGTCCGACAACGTCGGCCACCAGGACGTATAAAACTTAAAGGACAGTACGAATTGTAAGGCGAGATACTTCGGATCCCGTTTTACCATCCTATCGCCACCCGATTTTTCCGCTTTGCACCGCCTGGGCTTTCTTCACTGGTTATCGCTACCGCTTACCGCTTATTAATTTTGCATTGCTTGCTGGACCGTTTTACCGTTACCTAACCGCCGACCTGAGCGTAACATTACCGATATTTAACCGCCTACCTGAGTTCCGTATAATTTTGTTTTATTTTCAGAATCAGCGGGGACCGAAAAAACATCTACTAATATTTATTTCTTTATCAGTACCGATTAAAATCACCTTTTTACTTAAAACCGTTTACTATTGCAGAATAACAAATGTTTTATTTTTGAGTCCGTTCATAAAACATATATATTTCTTTTAAATCTGTTCAAAGGTGTTAAATAAAATTGTAAAAACCGAAATCTACAAGTTTTAGTGCTGTCTCTAACACCGTTATTGTAAATAGTTATTGTTTAGTTAGCTTATAAATATTTCCAGTCATTTGGTAGAAATTAGCATTGACACGATTTGTATTTGTACAAAGTTTTAATATTTTAGTGGGTAATAAATAGGGTAGCTGTAAATAAATTGACACGATTTTTGTTTGTACAGTTTTAAAATTTTCATTGCGAATAAATCTAGTAAAGTTAATAGGTGTATTTCTTTCAAAACCGAAGTAAACTGATAAGATCCCGAACCAGCAAAAACGCTGATACCGTTTTGTCGAAATACACAAATAATTTCGTTTAATTTTATATTTAAAATAAAACTATACTGAGAAAACTACTCTCTGCCGTTTTCACCCAAAAGAAATACAGTTGACCCCTGGAATTTACTTTCTTCACTGTAGCTACCTGTGCACTTTACTCTAAACCGAGGGTAAGGGTTACGTGGAGGTTCCCCCACGTAAAATATAGGAAAACTGGCGCCCGAGACTAACCGAGTATAGCAATCGGAGTTCGTCCCTGCGACGCTACTCATTCCGCCTGGCCGCCGACCACCGTCGCCGATACAATTCGTTAGTCGAAGGAGCGTCACGAAAATCAGCGTCCGAGTAGGGATGCCCGTGACGTGTAAAAACAATAAATAAATTATTAACTAATTTTGTCGTTTAGAGTTCAGTCCGAGTAATAAGAGACCTTTTCGAAAATTAGTTACAGGGGTGCACACTAAAAATAATAAAAAACAACCGACCGACCCATAGAAAGAGAGAATCGAAGAGGATTGCGTTATACTACATCGCCATCATCTACATCACCATCATTTTTTACAGCACCATCATCTACATCAACTACATCGCCATCATCTACATCACCATCACCTACATCGGCATCATCTTCATCACCATTCTCACCATCATCTACATCGCCATCATCCACATCACCATAATCTACATCACCATCATCTACATGACCATCATTTACATCGCCATTATCTACATTACCATCAACTACTTCAGCGACATCTATATCACCATCATGTACATCACCATTATCTACATCACCATCATCTACATTGCCATCACCTACGCCACCATCATCTACGTCACCGTCATCTACACCACCATCGTCTACTTGACCATCGTCTACATCGCCATCATTTACATTACCATTATTTACATCATCTACATCACCACCATCTACATTATCACTATTCAAATGTGGGTCGATTTTGTGAAACATTCTGTGTAAAATATCTGGTCTGCCGCCTTTTTGTTTTGGGTTGAATTCTGATGTAGATCATTTTGTACATCCAGTATAAACTTCCAAAAGGATATCTAGTTAGTAAATATACAATTTTTCATCCAAAGACTTCAGTCAGAAATGGGGAAAAAATAAGTAAAGTTTCACTCTCCTAATTCTGAAGTGGATAATCTTGTAGAACATACAATAAATATACAACTTTTCATTCAAAGATTTCAGTACTCAGGTAAGGCAGAAACGGAAAAAAAATAAGTCAAGTTTCACTGCCTCCTAATTTTTAAGTTGATAATTTTTTGGAACATCCAGTATAAACTTCCGAAAAGATAGCTGGTTAGAAAATATACAATTTTTCATTCAAAGACTTCAGTACGTAGGTAAGGCAGAAATGAGAAAAAAATTAGTTTAGTTTCAGTGCCTCCTAATTTTTAAGTGGATCATTTTTTGGAACATCCAGTATAAACTTCCAAAATAGTATATGGTTAGTAAATATACAATTTTTTATTCAAAGACTTCAGTACGTAGGTAAGGCAGACATGGGAAAACATAAGTTAAGTTTCACTTTCTCCTAATTTTTAAGTGGATCATTTTTTGGAACATCCAGTATAAATTTCCAAAAAAGTATATAGTTAGTAAATATACAATTTTTTATTCGAAGACTTCAGTACGTAGGTAAGGCAGAAATGGGAAAAAATAAGTTAAGTTTCACTGTCTCCTAATTCTGAAGTGGATCATTTTTTGGAACATCCAGTATAAATTTCCAAAAAAGTATAGTTAGTAAATATACAATTTTTTATTCGAAGACTTCAGTACGTAGGTAAGGCAGAAATGGGAAAAAATAAGTTAAGTTTCACTGTCTCCTAATTCTGAAGTGAATCATTTTTTGGAACATCTAGTATAAATTTCCAAAAAGATATCTGGTTAGTAAATATACAATTTTTTATTCAAAGACTTCAGTACGTAGGTAAGGCAGAAGTGGGAAAAAAATAAGTTAAATTTCACTGTCTCCTAACTTTGAAGTGGATAATTTTTTGGAACATCCAGTATAAACTTCCAAAAAAATATCTGGTTAGTAAATATACAATTTTTTATTCGAAGACTTCAGTACGTAGGTAAGGCAGAAATGGGAAAAAATAAGTTAAGTTTCACTGTCTCCTAATTCTGAAGTGAATCATTTTTTGGAACATCTAGTATAAATTTCCAAAAAGATATCTGGTTAGTAAATATACAATTTTTTATTCGAAGACTTCAGTACGTAGGTAAGGCAGAAATGGGAAAAAATAAGTTAAGTTTCACTGTCTCCTAATTCTGAAGTGGATCATTTTTTGGAACATCCAGTATAAATTTCCAAAAAAGGCTATGGTTAGTAAATATACAATTTTTTATTCGAAGACTTCAGTACGTAGGTAAGACAGAAATGGGAAAAAATAAGTTAAGTTTCACTGTCTCCTAATTCTGAAGTGGGTCATTTTTTGGAACATCCAGTATAAACTTCCAAAAAGATATCTGGTTAGTAAATATACAATTTTTTATTCAAAGACTTCAGTACGTAGGTAAGGCAAAAGTGGGAAAAAAATAAGTTAAGTTTCACTTTCTCCCAACTTTGAAGTGGATCATTTTTTGGAACATCCAGTATAAAATTTCAAAAAGATATCTTGTTAGTAAATATACAATTTTTCAGAAAAAACTTTCAGTAAGTAAAAATAAAGTTGAAAGAGAAAGGAAAATTTTGCCTGTTAATCAGACCTGGCTCAATTTTTTGCAACATTCATTATATGGATTTTCAAAAAAGCGAATGGTCAGTTTTCTTCAAAACATTTCAGTAGAAAAAGTAAAAAAGTAAATTGAATAGAAAAGCCTAGTCCACCCGTGTCAGCTTTATGAAATATCCAGTATCAAACATCTGGTTAATAAGATATGATTTGTCATAAAAATATCGCAATCAATAAATTTTTGATATATACAGAACACTCCTGACCGTTCGAGCTTCAACGCAATTTTTTTAGACACTGTAGAAAAAAGTTTTTGAAAATGTATATTTTTTCTTTATGAAAATGTTTAAAAAGATAAATCCATATATAAAATTAAATTGCGGTAATATGTAAGAAATAAATCTTAGGTTTTCCCATTTTCACCGCTGCACTAACGTCTTTATGTGAAGCTTGTCGTCTGTATCAGTATTCTGCCACAAAATGGTCCGCGAAAGATCCAGAATGGTATAAAACAGAGAAATAACAACATTCTACGACCTGGAAGTCTTTAGCTCCAACTTATTTCAATAATTTTCAACTTTTGACATTTGTGGACTAATAAGAATTACGAATGCAATATAGTAATTAACGAAGCAAATGTACTAATTAATACAAAGGTGATAGGGTTTAGGTACTACTGTTTGCTTTAAAATTAGAAAGAAATATACAATTTTTAGTGGGTACTTACAGCAAATCGAGAGACATACAGCAGGTATACCACGTATGTAGTGATAGAGCTAAGAAAAAATGTAAATAAAAACGTAATGATAAATAAATACCTGTATATATCGTAGGCTAGCTATGTACTAGAATTTAAAAGAGGCCTAGAAAGATGAAATAACAATAATCCGCGACCCTTCGAACGTGTTTAGCTTTTGGCGTGAAGTTTATTTTGACGTTTAAATCTGACATCAATCGCGATTGTCATGTTTCCGTCGATGGCCGTTGCCGTCTGCTGACACGTTGCATCTCTGTTCCGTACGAAAAATCGCCGGCAGCCGTCCCGGAAAAGGAAAATTTCACATCGAATACGTTAAGAAATCGTTTTCAAAATATGACGTCTGGATAAAGGAAGAAACGAAGCGTGCTTGGTGCCCTTCGCCGGCCACTTCGCGGCTCGCGAAAAGACCCTTAAGTCCGGCAAATCGCCGTTTTTCGCAGTCAAGTGTGGGAGCGAGAGGAGATTGTAGATTTTAAAGTAAAGTAAAGCGGCCGCATTTCGATTCCGTGTTAATTTCATTAAACATTGTAAATAAAAAATTTGAAAAAGGCATATGGTAAGCAAATAAAACATATTTCTACATAAGATTTAAATAAATAAGTAGAACATAGCGAGAATAAAAAATAAAAAAGCTCTAATCGTTTACGATTCGAATCGGGGTCCCGCGGATAGACGACCGACGTCCAGTCCCTCGAGTTATTTAACGGTCCGCATCGGCTCGAATTCGACGAAAATTTTGAAACGTTCAAATTCCGTTTTTTCGCCGCGATATCGATCGCGAGGGGCGGAAATCGGTCAAGGACGTGAAAATAACGACCCCTACGTCCCGAAAAACATCTAGGAGAGCGAAAATCCGTAGGGCAATTTTCGGTATCGGACGGTGGGCGTTTCCGATATGTCGCGTCTCTGTTTCGCTCCGCGCCTAGCCGAGGTGCCCCTGGAAAACGAAATTTTACCCGCGAAAACACGAAAAAACCGCCGCGAAAACACCGCCGGCGCCGTGCAACGACGTTCGCCACTTCGCGGCTCCCGCGAAGATCCTAAGGTCCGGGAAATCGGCCCTTTTCGCGGCCCAGTGTGGGAGCGAGAGGAGATTGCAGATTTTAAAGATATAGAATATAGAATATAGAATATAGAATATAGAATATAGAATATAGAATATAGAATATAGAATAATACAATCTGTCAAACAATAACAATGTCATGACATCTGTCACTGTCACAGTCTTCCATATAACATTGTCCATGAATTAGACCTCTCACAACCTAATTAGTGAGATTTAGTTAAAATACCTATACGCATTTTGGACCATATCAGTGTCCGATATGGCAAAATATATTACAGCTAAATCTGTCCATGAATTAGGCCTCTCACAACCTAATTAGTGAGATTTAGTTAGAATACGCATTTTGGACCATATCAGTGTCCGATATGGCACAATATAAAAAAGGCAGAAATGCCTGAAATAGATCTAAAAATATTAATTATTACAAGATATCTTATTTTATGGTGTTCCATTTAAATTAACGAAGTTAACATCACCTTCCATTCCGTTTGGACCTCATTTGTTTTTCAACAATAATTTTTGAAACATTCATAAAAAATCGTGCATTACACATTTTTTATAACTTTTAAAGCAAAAAAGGTAAAGGGGGTGTCAAAATATAGCGAATCACCCTGAACCTTAAATTGTAGGTAATTTAGTTGCCTACAACATAAAACAATATGTCGTCTAGATTTTCATGGACAGTAAAAAAAAGTGAAAAAATATGTAAATTTGCAACTTATTTGCAATTTGCCAACATAGCCTCACTTCTTTCGAGTTTCTTTTTTGATATCATTATCATTCTGGGTACCCTTCCCTGTCATGAAGTGCAATAAAATGTCTACTAATAATTTTTTCATATGTTTCAGGTTTTATGATCTAATTCGACTGGAGTATGTGCCGCAAGCATGAGCGATAGTTTAAGGAGGCGAATGTCGACTTACATCTTTCTAGTATTGTTTTAATTTCTGATTCATAATAATCATTTAATTGTGGTGTATCCAAGACTCGCATGCAGCTTGAAAGAACATTTACGGGACTGGAAATTTATATATGAAAATAGTTTGATATAGGCGGTTCCAAGTTAGTGTATTAAATCTAGGATTCGAAAAAATAGGACAGAACAAATTCTGTATGTGTATTACTTAAGCCTGTTGACTGATTTTCCCTCCCATAGAGGTATAAAGCTACTGCTGCATATTAGTGTTACTTTTTGATAATATACATCTGGTCCATATTCTATCATGAACAAAGACAGGTAAAATGATAAAAGCTATAGATGTAATAAAAAATATGGTATCTCTCTCAAAAACAAACAAATTGTGCAAACTATTTCATTACAAGGTTATTAAAGAATTCGTACTTATATTTAATTGTTTTCCGTCCTATTTAAGAGGATATATTTTAATTAAGTAACATTTATATGGTACCAAATAAAAAATAACGATGTGTAAGTGTGTGAAGTTAATTGGAGCAAGTTGTCTAATTTTGAACTTTACCAACATGAATAGTGTATTTCATTTAATTAACAATTAACTGTTAAGTAATTATGTTGGACTTAAAATCGACATTTATTATTAATGCTCAATTTAATTAAGAGACATGTACAGTACACCTACAACGTGTTCTTAAAAAGAATTGAGATAATTTTTTTTAATTTTTAAAAAGGCAATGGAGAAATTATTTTTTTGAGAAATTTGTTTAAAAAAAATTCTAAAATGATCTGTGTGGTGTTCTTCCACAATCTGAATAATAATGAAGATCTGGAATTATTATAGTTATTAATGACACTAACTCGATATGAACACTATAATGAGTGATTTAATTACACAAGTTTTATTAACAAAGTTCATTTTGAATGATCAAAATTTAATCTATGACGGTCCAAATAGATTTTATTTGCAGACTCGATTTATCTTAAAATATCAAAAACGTTGTCATACATTGAAATTCAAAATTATTAGGTGCTTTTATTTGACGATGTCCTGGTAACATTATTGGCGTCCAATTTTGTGTCATAGGTTCAGTTTTAGTGAAAAAGGATATGTGTCATTCTGATTCCGAGATCGAAAACATTGCGCAAAGCGTTGTCAATGTTCTACTTCCCGAAATATCAAAACAGACGTACAAGCAAAGTTATGCAAACCTTGAAGATTGGTGTAAAGGGAAAGGAATCAAGAATAGCAGCAATAAAAAACTTCTTCTGGCATATTTCAAATATCTTTCAAAACATAGCAAGGCTTCGTCGCCTTGGGTATATTATTCTATACTAGGTTCAGTTATATCAATGAAGAAAAATACGGATATTAGTCAATTTAATCGCGTTACTAAAAAGAAAATCGGAAGGATTTCGGTCAAAAAAATCTAAGATTTTAACAAAAGAAAACAACTCGATTTTTGCTGGAAGCCGGCGATATAACTCATTTTATGATAAATGTTACATTGATAGTGGGGCTTGCAGGTGCTTGCGGGCGTACTGAACTGACAAAATAAAGATGAAGAACAATGCATTCAAATTAGTATTCCGTTTACGAAAACAAAGATATCACGAAATTTTTTCATCACACGGAAACATTGATGGAATAAATATGGTGGAAATGGCTCAAAGATATACAGGGTGATTCAGAACTTATCCAAAAAAAAAATTCTGGATGTACAGGGGACCCTTACAAATACAATTTTGTAAAGAAAAAATCAAAAAGGTCAGTTCGAAATTGATTTAAAAATACACTTCTGCACGGCACTGGAAACTGGTCCACTGTAAAACCTGACCTCGCACAATGCGACCGGTATGGCGGCGTGATAAAAACGGACAAAAACTTTCGCAAGGAAAGAAATATGTAAATAGAATTTTATCGCACCTATTTTATATCGGCAAATTCAAATGCTTTTGCCTTTATTAATTATTAATAAAATTAATTTGTGTTTTTAAATAATAAAATCATTTGACATACCCGATGCTGCAACAGCAATTGTTCAAAATTTTATCCACTCACGTGTAAACACATTTGGGTCCGTCTTACTCACTTTCTACGAACTAACACAAATGATGTCTTGCTTCACCATAACACAAATACTTCACCATAATACAAATGTTGTCTTGCTTCACCATAAATTAAAACGATATCCATCAACTCTGAGTTGCTATACACGCAAGCCATTTTTGACACTAACTACTAAAAAACTGATGTAAATACCACAGATAACAGGTAAAAACTACCGCAACGACGGATTTCAGTATTAGGAGTCACATGGCTCTCCACGCGTATTGCGAATGATGCTAGAGACTAAAGTTGTCCAGCTATGTAGTGGTTTAATGTGCTATAACTTTTTTCTCAGAAACTATAAGGATTTTACAAATTTTTTTTTACAATATTGACTCCATTTCTCATGCCGCATCTATTCCCAAATTTTTTTGCATAAGTTGTGGATCACCCTGTACATCGATGAGGCCAAGCAACACAGATCATACTCGACTTGTTGTGGGGTACAGAAATGGAAAATGCATCAAGCAGCCAGTTAGCATTAATACTTTTGGGAAAACGCCATTGTTCCTGGGTCTCCCAAATCCTCAACAATATACATTGTTTTCGTAGATCATCTGCGTCGTTGCTTGCAGATTCAGGAGTTGATTTATTAACTGTTAAGAGGCACGGTGGTTGGTGCAGTCGCCGTTGCTCTCGCAGAAAGCTATATAGAAGATTCCAAAGGAAATAAGAAGAAAGTGACCTCTAATATTTTAGATAACGTTTCAGGCATTGATGGCCCTTCAACAAATTAAAGCACTCGGGAAATAAACTTACTTTCTAAAAATACAACCCACTTATCATCTGCTGGAATTCATTTAAAAAATTAATGTTTACAATAAATAAATGTTGAATTTTTTATAGTTAACAATAAATAAAAGTGGTGACTAACTTTGTTTTTGTTTATTTTATTTGTTATAATGAGGAATCTGTCATAATGACACCGTAGATTATAGTTATTAACGTTACAAGGCCAATGACAAGTAAATGGCGAGGTGGAGTTTGTAATCCGAGGCGTAGCGTAGCGTAGCCGAGGTTTATAATCCACCGAGGACGTTATTTACGTATCGGCCGTGTGTCGTTCAACGGTTTTCGTTACACCAGTTTCATTCATTTTATTTAAAAAGCAATTTTCACAAATAATATGGACATGCCAAAGAAATGAAAACATCAAGTCACAAGGTGGTTGCTAGGTAATAAGTGTGTTTGTTTTGTAGAAATTTATAACTAACGTCTAGCATAAAGAAGCGTCGCGTTGACTTCCATTTGAAGGTTTTCAAATTTATCAGAATAATAATTGTGAAATCAATTTCCATGTTCATTATAATGAAAAATAAAACTTTTGTTTAACAGGAAATCATCATAATTATCTAATAAATGCAGTTGTATGTTGTGTGATTGTGTGTGTATGTGTGAAGGAATCTAACCGGTTATCGTGTATATTTTGGGGTATGTTTGTAACGCGCTCGCGGTCGGTCGGTTTTCTCTTTTTAGTTATTTTGATTATTTTATCTATGGTATATGCACCCCGTTTGGCTAATTCGGAAAGGTCTGTAAAATCTAGCGTCACTTTTGAAACGCTTAAATTTTGTCCACCCTCGGTATGATTAACTAATTTTCGGGAACAGACTTTTGTAATAACTCTCGCGTCCCTACTCGGGCAGTAAATTTTGTAACGGTCTTCTATTCCTTTGACTGAACTCTAAACGGAAAAATTGTTTAACAATTTATTTACTGTTTTTAGACGTCACAGGCGTCCCTATTCAAACGCCGATTTTCGTGACGCTCCGCTCCTTCGCCTAACGGAATGTATCGGCGGCGGTGATTGGTGGCCAGGGGGAATGAGTAACGTCACAGGCACGAACTCCGGTTGCTATACTCGGTTAGTCTCGGGCGCTAGTTTCCCTATATTTTACGTGGGGGAAACTCCACGTAACCCTTACCCTCGGTTTAGAGTAAAGTGCACAGGTGGCTGCAGTAAAGAAAATTACAATTCCAGGGGTCAGCTGTATTTCTTTTGGGTTAAAACGGCAGAGAGTAGTTTTCTCAGTGTAGTTTTATTTTAAATATATAAAATTAAACGGAATTATTTGTGTATTTCGACAAAACGGTATCAGCGTTTTTGCTGGTTCAGAATTTTATCAGTCTACTTCGGTTTTGAAAGAAATACACCTATTAACTTTACTAGATTTATTCGCAATGAAAATTTTAAAGCTTTGTACAAACAAAAATCGTCTAAATCGGCTAAATGAATAATAATTATACAACATAACGGTGATAGAGAGAAGACTAGAAATTAAAGATTTTTTTATACAACTAAAGAAATATATGATTTACGGATAAAGTTAAAAATAAAACATTACCATTTTGCAATAATACACGGATTTAAGTAAAAGAATTCGATTTTGAAAGGTGCTGATAAGAAAACAGATATTAATACATTTTTTGTCGGTCCCCGTTGGTTCTGAAAATAAAACAAAATTATACGGACGAATTTCGGATTAATTTACACTCAGGTCGGCGGTTTAATGACGGCAATGCGGTCCAGCAAGCAACGGAAAATTAACAAGCGGTATGCGGTAGCAACAACCAGTGAAGAAAGCCCAAGCGGTGCAAAGCGGAAAAATTAGGTGGTGACAGGTGGTAAAACGGAATCCGAAGTAACTCGCTTTGCAATTTGTACTGTCTTTCAAGTTTTATATGTCCTGGTGGCCGACGTAGTCGGACTCTCAGTATACAACGCTTCCCGGTCTGAACCGTACGTATACTATATGGGAACGACCCGAAGATTGGGTATACACGCCGAACCACTAGGTCTTAGTTCGCATATCCCCTATTACTCTGCGTAAATCCTGGTGTGGGACACCGGGCAACTCTGAAGTAATCACGAAGGCTCCTTGAAGATTGAGTATACACGCCGAATCTCACGGGTGCTCTGTCGTGTGGGTTGAGAAGGAAGGTGAAATTTATCTGCGGGATACCAAAAATATTCTTCTCTGGCCCGCAGTAATACTACACTTAAAAGCGTACAAATCTTTTCGGACTTGTACTCGGTCGGAACGGAAAATAATTAAAAAGGAAAATAATTCTTACTAGGTTCACTGGTTATGCTTGGAGGGCTTCGGTGGAGACTACTTACTGCTGGTGGACCTTGTATGTATTGAGTTCTGGATAGAAACTGCCGGTTTTGGGGAATGTACTTCGCTTTTGTTGCCTCGATCCCGACCGGATTAGCACAAGTCGTGGTGGGATCTTCACGTGATTAGCGACTTGTTAGAGTAGGGCAACGTCCTGTCTGACCCACAAGTGGATATATATATATATATATATATATATCTAGCGCATAATATTNCAAAAGTGGATATATATATATATATATATATATCTAGCGCATAATATTGCGGCCATACATGGAGCAAATTACATACATTATTGCTTCAACGACGGCCGTATACCGGCCGCAATAATTCGATCATTGATTTTACCATGAAAACGATTTAACTTGCTATGTTATTCATATTTACTAGCTAGATGTCGTTTTAAGTTATTCAAATATTTACAAGAAATATACCAAAAACCACGGCCGCAATAAGGTCAGATTAGTTCAGCACTTTAGCTGTAGAGGCGCTGACGTCATATACATTTTAATATATATATATTCATATATAAGTCGGTTATTTTACATTTCATGAATATTATTGCGGCCGAAAATTTGGCAACATCGAAAAGCAAATTTTGTGCGTTAAATTAGATTTAGTGCTGCAGTAAAAATGATTAATTTTCTCATTTTTCAATCCACATAGCTTCGTTATAAATAGAGCTACAAAAAAGTGTGACAATAATAGTTGTACACAAATATCTTCCCAGACAGATGACAATTAGTTTTCTAACGTAATCCATACTGTTTGAATGAGGACAAGTTACCTTTTTTAAATAGAATGTATAGTAAACTATGGCATCATTAAAATGGTTATGTTTTATGCTAGATTTTTGCATTCGAGACTGAAAGCTTTCAAAAAATCATTCGAGAATGTAAAAGAATTTCGCAATCGAGTATCAAACAACATATTTTTGAAAACTGTATCTCATACTTCAAAAATTACTAAAAATATGAAGAGAAAATTTTCACATTTACAATGAATTTATTTGACATGTATGCCAACTACAATTTACTGCATATATTTTAATATCAAATATTCTCAGTAACGATACCAGTGCAACAAACAAGTTTTAGTAAACAATCTCTATCAACTGTAATTTCATTGATTTTTGTAGGCTGATGTAAAAAACTTTTACGTTCTGAAGACAAAAAACTGTTGTTTTGACACTTAACAAATATCATGTAAAAGTCAACTTTTAATGATAAATATCTTTATCTTTAAAAATCAAAATAAAAATCTTTAAAATACTTTTAAAGATTTTTTAATTACTTCTAATTATGATATCGTGGGAATTACAGAAACTTGGTTACATAATGGCATTGCAGATGATAAAGTACAAATTAACGATTATTCATTTGTGCGGCAAGATCGACCGGAGCATGCTGGGGGAGTTGGTTTATATATAAAGAACGGATTTAAATTTAGGGTGATTTTAAGTGAATATAGATTTCATTGAGGATGTTTGGATAAAGTTAGATTTTTTTGGGAAAACTATTATTATTGGTACTATTTATAGAACACCCAATACTGACTGCACACAATTTCTTAATTATTTTGAAGATATATTAGCTAATTTTTATGCTCAGGAAGATCTAATATTGTGTTTTGGAGACTTTAATATTAATATGTTTCAGTTAAATTCAAGAAATGCGTCTAATTTAATAAATATTACAAGAGTTTTCAATATGGAGCAGATTATTTCAGAACCTACTCACTCGGATAGGTACTTCATTTTCCTTGATTGACTTAATTTTTTATAATTCTGATAATATTGCTGAGTATGGTGTGAAAGACGTTCATGTGTCGAATCATTTTTTAACATATTGTAATTTAATATTTAATCATTTGAAACCTATAGTTACAAGTATTACTTACAGGGCTTTGCGTAGAATTGATGTGGATTTATTTCAACGTGATTTGGAAAACTTACATCTACAGGAAATTTTTGATATAGTCAGTATTGATGATAAAGTTGAGTTTTTAACTACAAATATAATTAACTTATTTGACAAGCATGCTTCCTTGCAAGTTACTAATTCTCGCAAGAATACTTATTGCCCGTGGCTCATTGATAACATCAAGTTAATGCAAAATTTACGTGATAAGGCCTTTAAAAAGTATCGACTATCCAGATCTCCTGAGGTTTGGGCCTCTTATAAACAATATAGAAATTTAACAACTTGTGCCATCAGGGCCGAAAATAAGAGCATACCTTTCTTATAAATTTCAAAACTCTAATGCTAAAGATAAATGGGATGAATTGAAAAGATTAAATATATGCAAAATATATAAATATACCTGAAAATTTAAGGGATGTTGATAAGTTAAATAAATATTTCATTGAATCATCATGCAATACTGTTGCGCCTGATGTTGAACTGATAAATTTTTATAAAAATAATAAAATAGTTGATAATTCGTTTAATTTTGACACTATAACTGATAATTTGATAATGCATATAATTAAAAATATGAAATCTAAAGTATTTGAATGTGATAATTTAAATATAACACTTATACTTATATATTGCCCGTATATTATACCTTATATTATGCATATCATAAATGCATGTACAGGGTGTCCCGAAATTCATGCAACAAAATTTGGTCATAGATTCTTAAGACAAATTTAGGGGACCCGTATTTTTTCTTTTTGCTAACTGGCCGCCCTCTTTCGGAGTTACAGCCCCCTGAAATCTGCCCCTAAGAAGTCTTTTTTATATCTTAAAACCATGTTGTACGAGAATCACTAAATTTGGTATACAGGGGTTTTATGAGATGTGGAATCTCACAGTGCTACGCTTTTTGGCGAGAAACCCCCTTAAAACACTTTTTCGTGGGCCTCTTTGTCTTTGGAACCAGAAAAATTTGGTCGCAAATTTGATTTTTTTTTTAAATTACTAATTAGCTAGAAAGCCATTGAATTTAGAAACTTTTTTGTTTCTTGATATTTGTTTCGTAAAACGCAATGTTTTTGAGGAAAATGGCGAATCACGATATGCATTCGATCACATTTTGTCATTTTTCTCGAAAACATTGCGTTTTACGAAAAAGTATAAAGAGACAAAAAGTTTCTAAATTTAATGGCTTTCTAGTGGACTGATAATTTTTAAAAAATTTAAATATGCGACCAAATTTTTTTGGTTCTAAAGACAAGGGGGCCCACGAAAAATTGTCTTAAGGGGGTTCCCCGCCAAAAAACGTAGCACCATCAGATTCCACATGTCATAAAACCCCTGTGTACTAAATTTAGTGATTCTCGTATAACAGGGTTCTGAGATATAAAAAAAAGATTATTCTTATGGGCGGACTTCAGGGGGCTGTAACTCTGAAAGAGGGGGCCATATGACAAAAATAAAAAATACGGGTCCCATAAATTTGTCTTAAGAATCTGTGACCAAATTTTGTTGCATGAATTTCGGGACACCCTATATAGATCAGTGTTATTTTCCTAAATCCTGGAAATGTGCAAACGTCATTCCGCTTCCTAAGGTTAACAATCCAACAGAGCCAACCCATCTTCGATCGATCTCAATTTTACCCGCATTGAGTAAGATTATTGAAAAATTTATGGAAATGCAAATTACTGGATTTCTAAGTGCCAACAATATCCTTCCGGAAAAATATTCTGGTTTTAGGCGTAGATATAGCTGTTCAACTGCTCTTTCTGATTTGACAGATGATATTTTTAAGTCAAGAGATAATAGTGAAGCTATGGTACTGGTCTTGTTGGATTATAGTAAGGCATTTGACACTCTTAATCACGATATACTCAATTCAATTTTTCATTATATAGGTTTCACAAGTCCCGCATCATCGCTAATAACCTCATTTCTTTGTGATAGGAAACAGCGAGTATCACTCGATAATAAGTTTTCACAACCTCTTGTCATGCTGTCTGATGTACCACAAGGAAGTATATTAGGGTTGCTATATTCTGTCTACACTTTAAATGTTATTAAATCGCTGGTTTATTGTAAATATCATATGTATGCGGATGATACACAACTTTACTATTCTTTTAATCCCTCTGAAGTAGTCCATGCTAACTTTAATTAATAATGATTTATGTAACTTAGCATCTGCGTCTAAAATCATTTGTTAAAAGTAAACCCAAAAAAATCTGTTGCCTTGCTTTTCTGTGGTAACAATATTAGAGCTAACTTATTGGATAGACTGATGATAAAAATTAATGATGATAATATAGAGTTTAAAGATTCGGCAAAAAATTTAGGTCTTGTTATTGATTATAATCTTAGATTTAAAGAGAAAGCGTATTCTGTGTTGAAAATGATATATTCGCACAGACACTATGTGTAATTACTGTGATAATGTGTATGGTCCGTGTTGGGATACTATCGATTCTAAACGTTTATAAAAATTGCAAAACTCGTGTCTTAGATTTATATTTGAAATTAGACGCACACAAAGAATTTCACACAAACTAAGGGAATTATCTTGGCTCAATATGTACAATAGAAGATACTTACATCTAACTTGTTCCTGTTACAAAATTTTGAAATTTAAAGCCCCTCCATATTTATATAGGAAAATTAAATTCAGAACTGACGTTCATAATTAAAACATTCGCAGAAAACATATATTAAACATACCTTATCAGCGCAAGCAAATTTTTAAACGCTCTTTTAGTTATAGTAGGTATAGTTTCATGTATTAATAAGCAGAACGTTATTGATCTATCTTTCTCTGTCCTGCAATTAGCTGAGTTATCGAATATTTAATTTGTAAGAATTGGTTAGTTATTTTTTTACACAATGTATAACTTGCACCTACTTTCTGATATTCCCGCTTTTTATAGTTATTTATGTCCCGAGGGCGGAATAATGTTATGCCAAAAGATGCCACTGAAACTGTATTACTGGCATATTTTCAAGAATTGGTAAGGAATATTCTATGTTTTTCGGTAGATAACGAAACGAGATATCGCCAAGTTCAATGAACTAGAGGTTTTTTTGAAACGGAAGAGTAAGAGTTATAAGTCGAAAAAGTCTGCTGTTTTATCTCCTAATGATGTTATCAGATTTCTAAAGAACGCTCCTAATGAAATTCATTTATTGCATAAGGTAATTTTTTTCTTATTTTCCTTTTTGTGTGTATTTATTTCCTTTTTTTGTTTTAGGTTGTTTTGATTATGGGTTATTTTGGAGGATGCAGAAGTCAGGAACTTTTGAATATGAAGATATCGGATATAGAGGACCGGGATTCCGTTATGGTAGTGAACGTACCGGAAAGTAAAACTGGTGTATCGAAGAAATTTACAATTGTGGATGAAAAAGAGTTCTCTGCTTTGCCTTTATTAAGACTTTATATGTCATTGCGTCCTAAAGGTATTGAACGATTTTTTTTGCGCTTCCGACAAAATAAATGTACATCTCAGCCAATTGGAAAAAACATGTTTGGGAAAATTCCCAGCAAAATCGCAATGTATTTAGGATTGCCAAACCCATCTTCCTATACGGGACATTGCCTTCGTCGCACTTCTGCTACTGCTCTAGCTAATGCAGGAGCAACTATGACTAACTTAAAAAGACACGGAGGTTGGAAAAGTTCCACGGTGGCGGAGGGGTATCTGGAGGATAGCATCGAATTGAGAAATAAAACGGCGCGTATGTTGTCTACTTTGCCATTAGAAGAGGCAGGTACCTCGACTGTAGTGAACAGAAGCTCCAGCCATACAAAAGAAGAAATTGTTTCCAGTGGCGGTAGTAATTTTCAGGGAACATTTCAAAATTGTACATTTATTATTTGTAATGACGCAAATAAATAAAATATGGTTCAGTTTTCATTTCATAAATATATACACATATATGTATATTAGCATTTTTTATTTTATTTTTACTTGTGAAAGGTAGAGGGAATTATAGAATCTATAATGTCCCAAGGGAGTTATGACTGTCTTTATAGTAGTATAGCTATGTTCATACGGAGCCAAAATCCCATGTATTTTCTTATGGAGGTTCAAATTAGCGAAAATGGTACCTTTCAAGGTCATTCGAGGAGCTGCCTCCCGAGAAGCCCGGCCTCGCTTTCAGGGTCACCCCCACATCCCCGCAGTCCCCCACGTAGGTCTTTGCCCCCCAGAGTCCCCCACGTAGGTATGTGGCCTAGGGCTTCGCCCCTAGCCCAGACCATTGCCATCTAGGGTCCCATGTATGTCTTTATCCCACATAGGTAGGCCTAGGGCTTCGCCCCCCAGTCACGGGTCCCCATATAGGGCTCTGCCGCCGTCGTCATGGGCCCCATTAAGCGGGTGCCTTAGCCACAGCGCTCTCTCCTAATACCTAACGCGGACGAGCGCTTATCAGTAGATGTCGTTGCAAGTAGAGCGAGCAGCCCCCTAGGGCCCCCATGCAGGTATCCTCACATAGGGCTTTGCCCCCTAGGACCTCCCCACCTAAGGCTTTGCCCCCTAGGACCCCCACCCAAGGCTTTGCCCCCTAGGGCCCCCATGCAGGTATCCCCACGTAGGTTGCCTTCCGAGCGAAGGGCTTCGCCGCACCTAGGACTTTGCCCCCTGGGGTCCCCACGCAGGTCACCCACGCCGTCCGCGTAGGTCACTCCATGTCGGGGATACGCTGTCGCGTGTACCCCAACGTAGGTATGCCGGAGTTAGGCTCCCGCGAGGAGCTTCGCCTCAGGGCCCCACGCTTCGGTGTTGGAGGGCAGCAAACGCTTATCAGTAGTAGTAGTACTTGGCGTTATCAGTAAGGACACCGACACCACCTTAGTTTCCTAAAGAGCTAGTAAGGAACCACCTTGCAGTCTGCAGCGGATGTGACGTTACAAGATGGCGGCGGTCTGCGTGGAAGGTGATTGGTCGTTAGGGATAAGATGGGTGCGGTCTGCAGAGGATGTGACGTCATAAGATGGCGGCGGTCTGCGTGGAAGGTGATTGGTCGTTAGGGATAAGATGATTGCGGTCTGCGTGGAAGGTGATTGGTCGTTAGGGATAAGATGGCTGCGGTCTGCGTGGAAGGTGATTGGTCGTTAGGGATAAGATGGCTGCGGTCTGCGTGGAAGGTGATNCTGGGCTAGGGGCGAAGCCCTAGCCCACATACCTACGTAGGGGACTCTGGGGGGCAAAGACCTACGTGGGGGACTGCGGGGATGTGGGGGTGACCCTGAAAGCGAGGCCGGGCTTCTCGGGAGGCAGCTCCTCGAATGACCTTGAAAGGTACCATTTTCGCTAATTTGAACCTCCATAAGAAAATACATGGGATTTTGGCTCCGTATGAACATAGCTATACTACTCTTTATTGATAGCGTAACTATGACGATATAAGCTTATAATATCCCGGTCAGAAATAAAATACATTTTAATATTTTCAACTAAAATTTGAGCTTTCGAGATTAAAAATTAAATGAGATAAGAGTCTATTGAATGTAAAAATGGTTTCACAAATTTAAAAAAGAAACTATATATCTTTAAATTAATAATTGAATTTGAGGATAAAGTATACAAAAATAACATCCTATAAAATTGAAATAAAAAACAGTAGTTTGAAATAAGATAGTAGATGTTTATTTTTGGTACAACCAGAGATTTCATACCAACGTCATAATTTTAATCCCTAGAAGAATATGACAAATATTCTTCATACACAATTTTTTAAAATACCAGTGAATTTACTTTTCCAGATACGACTAATTGAAGATTTTCCTGACACACTGTCATGAATGATATTATTTTATTTATTTGTTTTACTGTCATTTTTTTTAATTTATACATGTTATTAAAAAAAATAATGATGAAAATAAAAAAAGTTTAATTTTTATGGAGCTGCATATCTCTTAACGAGTATTTTTTAAATTTTATGGTTTATAAGTTTTAAAATACCGAAATTGTACCAGCAATAATTTTTTTGCAATGGGTTGGTGACAGTTTCAGTGTTTCTGGTGTCTAAAAATTTCTATCAACTTGTTTTAAAATAACAACAAATTCAGATTTTTATCAACAAATTGTAACCTATTAAATCATTTCATACCGAAATGATACCTACCAGCAACAATTTTTTTGAAAATCTATTATTAAATTATGTACTTAAAGTGGCGACAAATTCATTTTACCAGTTTTTTTCATAAATTACATTCTATGAGATAATTTTATACCAAATGATAGCAACATTTTTTTTAAGAATAAAAATCAGATTATCAGATAATTGGCACAATATTCTCACGTACGTATAATTTAATTAATTTAATTCTACGTCTAGGAAATTGTAGGGACACACAAAAAAAATTTCCGAAAGTCAACTCTTACACTTACAGAAACTAATCACAAAAAAATTTTAAATCAGTAATGGTCTTTCTCAAATAAGATATTTGGCAAGATTGTTGGCTGCAATAATATGTGTGGATTAAAAATTAATATACAAGCCGGCCGCAATAAAGTCGGCAATGGCTGTCACAAAGTTAGCTAACTGAACGGATCTTACAAAGTACGTCTAACGAAAAGGAAACACATTTTTATTTTTAAAGATAGAAATATGTAAATTATATACGGGGGCTGCAAAAAATGAGCTGAATCAGTATTCACGTAAAAATTTACTCTATATTCAGCGGTTCTCGATGTGCAATAAGGTATACTGAATGTAATGTTGCAATAATGATAGCGGGATGTATATATATATATATATTGTTATGATATTAAGGGCCAAGAACGAGAACCAAGTACTCAATACATGAAAATTTCAAAATTAAAACGTTGAGAGATAAAACTCTATCAACAGGGATGTGTCACACTAAATATTTATGAAATGAGAAATATAATTTAGCACATAGTAGGTATAAGTTTTATACACAAAAATGCAAAGATCGCTACATGAGAAAATCCATATGTCAAAATAAAGTTACAATATAAAATTTTCAATTAAAAAGCTTAACAAAGGCAAGAATATGTACTAGAAAATTAAAATGTATCACCCAGTACAATTCTGTAAAGATTTTCACCAGATAGAAGCACTGGTTTAGGGAAATTTAAATAAACAAGATTTTGACAGCTAGAATTATCGGAGAACAAATTAACATTACACTTATAAATAGAAACCTTGTATTTAAATAAGACTATAAGTAAAGTTTAGCATACCTTTCATTGATATTTATGAGTGGAATCAAAATTAAAGTTCTGTATATGACTCTGATAGCGATTTTCGAAATGTCAAACCCTTGACGTGATATTATGTAAAAATTTATTGTATAAATGATACTTTTCATGTGTAAAATGACTTATATCGTGTTCATGAGACTTTCTGTGCATCCAAGACTGTATTTGCATACCGATATTCATATCACATAGTGTAGAAAACAGTACGGAATGTCAAAGAACGGTGTACCTGAAAAATTTCATTATTAGACGATTTGTATATCATATAACTGTATAAAATAGTGAAAGTAATGTTAAATAAGTGTTAAGAAACAAGACTAGTGGCATGGAATTAAATTTAACAACGTAATTTGCACAAATTTTGATAAAATAGCGAAAATCTATAATAACCTCAAATATAATCTTAGTATAAAGAATTAGGTATCAAAATTTTCAGCAAAATGTGTAGAAATCAAATACATCAGTGTCGTGTTGTATAGTACAAGCATAAAGGCACAATTTTAAAGTAAAAATTTCATGAAATTCCAAATTTATATCTCCATGACAACATAGTGTTGTGTCATTCAGTTATAAAAACTATTGTACGGCTTCTGGGTAGCCAGTCTTCCATAATTCATCGAACAGTCATCATAAAAATTTCCTGAAAAAAACAAAAAATTGTATAAAGTGTAAATAAGTTTTTAAGTAGTTACCTGGTTTCAAGCTAGTGACTACAAAGTTTTGACAACTGTCAAACGCATCAAAATTTACACCAGTCATAATTTCTTAATTGTACAAACGTTTACTGGAATTTATTTAATGGGAATTAGAAATTATTGTAGTCAAATGTGTAAGAAATAAATTTCCAACAAGTATAGTGAAGTGCTACGAAAAAGTGCTCCGATAAACTACCAGTGGAGATATAATTATATGGTAGGAAATTTGGCGTATCCAGATCAGCTGTAGTCCACACCAACCCAAAACGAGGTCACCCCATTCAGCAGACGGATATAGGACCAACTTCGCATCTTCGTGTAATTGTGAGTTGTAGCTACACTAAATTGGCCAATTTAAAAATTCAGATTTAACAATTCTATTTAAAAATTTTAACAATCCTAACAGTACTAGTACAAATTCGTGATTTTATTAAAACAATAAAAGTCGACCATAAATTTCCACCTCTAAATTAAATTAGATATAAGATATAAAAATTTGTCAACTGTCAAGAAACTTCATATTTGTAATATATTTATTAATTTGTATTGAAACTAGTAATTTTCATTTCATATAAATAACAAAGTGAACCACACCTTGAGAGGAAGAGTGAGATAGATCTCAACATTATTAAGACTAGATTATAATTGGCGCCTGGGCAAAATTCAAATTAAATTCAAAATCAAAATTTAATATATAAATTAAAATCAAAATTAAATAAAATCAAATCATACAAATTATTCATACATTCAAAAGAATATAACAATATATATATACAGGGTGACCCATTAAGAATGGAAACACTCGCGTACAAAAGTTGTTTATGGACCGATTTGAAAAGGGTTTTTTTTAAAAGATAGATCTCCAAAAGCTCTATCTTGACGCAAAATTTGAAGACGAAATTTTGATTTTCAAGGCCTACTACGAATTTTTTTTTTTAAGTGAAAAATAGCAAAATTTTGTTAGCGATTTTTTTATAAAAAATCTGACTACACCACTGGATTTAGAAACCCCTCAAAAGCATTTGTACCAATTTTTGCAAAAAAAAAGTTTTCCCCTAAAAAAGTTATGACAATATCGGCATCACCAGTGTTTGCCGTTGTCGGTGAACCTATTCTTTTATAAAAACCAAATAGATCCCAAAGGGAAACAAAATTAAATAACAAACACTGGTTTAATAATTATTAATAAGAACCATAAAAACCAGTATACATAAAATAAACAACAAGTTCGTCAAATTATTATTATTTCGTGGTTATTATGCCAAAACTTACAAATATTACCTTCTTAGACAAAAATAATTACATTTATAATTTTTTTATTCAAAAAGCCACTGGATTCTACAACCATAATCCAATTCTTTGTGAAGAATTTTCTGAAAAAAATATTACGAGATATCCAGAAAATAACGTTGCTTAAAAATAATATGAACAAAATTTGGTAGGCTGTGAAATATAGAAGTTTAGACAACAAATGTCAAACTTCACAAGTAGTGGCACATTGTAATATTTTTTGTGCATTCCATAATTCTTTGCGATGGCTCAAAGTTTAACTTTACATGGGAAAATTGAAATAGTACGCCTTTCTGGAGAAAATGATCGGACGGCAAGAGAGGTGTGTATAATTTTTAACAACAGACATCCAGATAGACCTAATATTACGCATAGCACAGTTTTTAAAATAAACAATACTTTTATGGAATATGGTGCTGTATCAAAATGCATTTTAAAAAGGGACAATCAACAGAGAAGACGAATTCATGAGCAGGAAATTTTAAATTATTTTGCAAACAATCCTCAGAATAGCCTCAGGATTGCTAGTTTAGATTTAAATTTATTTACCTAGTGAAAGTATCCGATGCATAACATAAAACCTTATAAACCTCAGTTTCTTCACAATCTGGAACCAGGCGATAATGAGAAACGAATGGACTTTTGTCTCTGGGCACAGGGACAATATCTCAATTACCGATTTTTAGAAAATATATATCTCATTCAGCGAAGAGGCCACATTCACGACGAATGGAATTGTATCATCACAGAACTCGCGGTGTTGGGTTTCAGAAAATCCAGAATGGATAATTAATTGCCGAAGACAATATAGTCAGAAAGTTAACGTTTGGTGTGGGATACTTAACGAGAAAGTCATTCCCTTCTTTGAAGGGGATATGAATGGCGAACAATTTCTACATTTCCTTCAGAACGATTTTTTTAATGCAGTCGATGCAGTCTTCCATTACAAGAAAGAGTAAATCTACATTTTCAGTTGGATGGTTGTCCAATACACAATGCGAGACATGTCGGGGAGTGGCTTAACGAGAATTTCCCCAATCATTGGATAGGTCGAAACAGTCCATTCATTCATTAACCACCCCGATCTCCGGACCTTACCCCACTTGATTTTTTTCTGTGGGGCTTTATTAAGTCCAAAGTTTATAAGACACGGCCAAATAACCGGGAGGTATTGTACACTAGAATAAGGGAAGCGTGCGAGGAGATTAACGCGCATCAATTACGAAATGTAAAAAAATATAAAAAAATGTTATGAGAAATGTATAGAATTAAACGGAGGATTAGTGGAAGCTACAAAAATTTAAATTTAATGACGTAATTAGTGTAAATCAATTTGATAGACTCCTTTTTCATTAAAAAAAATTTAATTTTTGAATCATTTTTTTATCAATTGTTGTTTATATTAGAGTAATTGTTGTTTATTTTGTGTATACTGGTTTTTTAGATTCTTATTAATAATAATTAGTAAACCAATGTTTGTGTTATTATTTAATTTTGTTTCCCATTGGGTTCTATTCGGTTTTTATAAAAGAATAGGTTCACCGACAACAGCAAACACTGGTGATGCCGATATTGTCATAACTTTTTTAGGGGCAAACTTTTTTTCGCAAAAATTGGTACAAATGCATTTGAGGGGTTCCTAAATCCAGTGGTGTAGT
>NW_019417101.1:114353-117763 GCF_000390285.2 Anoplophora glabripennis
TCAAATCGGTCCATAAACAACTTTTGTACGCGAGTGTTTCCATTCTTAATGGGTCACCCTGTACATATATGTAAACAAGTGGTTAAGAATTAGGGGTAACTACCCCGAAGAAAACAAAATCTAAGAAAGCAATCTTCACTCTATCGTGCGTCGACTACACTCTATGATACGTGGTATTATACTGGTTCACTGTATTCTTCCCTCTCCTCTGCTCTGCTCTCCCTGGCCTGCGGAATTTGCTGTCGTGGCAGGAATACCCTTTGCCCATGGATGACTGATACTAATTTGGGAGGCCCAAGTTGGGTGGTAGTGACGATTAGGGGAATATTTTAAATACCGCTAACACGGCCATCCTGCAACAGGTGCGTCCTCGCACCGCCTTAGTTCCAGTCATCTGAAATCATTAAAACTCAGAGCAGACTTTGTTATTGTTCATGTTGTATAGTAATGCCAGTCATAATCATAACACAACTACCAAAACATTGATCCGTATCATTTTTCATTTGTTGATATAACAGAGACTACCTTAATCGTGAAAGGCGGCCTTGCTTATACAACGATTTCGTCATTTATTGATGTCGTGAATCAGCTGTTACTTGTTACATTTGCCGCTATCTCGATTGAATTCTGACTTGGACGGGGTTGCCGCCTTGAACATAATTTATGTGTTGGAAGGCCCTAGGTGGGGTTGCCACCTCTTAAGATAGTGGAGTTGCCGCTATCTCGATTGAATTGACTTGGGCGGGGTTGCCGCCTTGAACATAATTTATGTGTTCGAAGGCCCTATTTGGGGTTGCCACCTCTTAAGATAGTGGAGTTGCCGCTATCTCGATTGAAAAGTCATAATCTTGCAATTTAATCCACCATCGCGCTACACGTGGATGAAGGTTTTTCTTCACTGCTGTCGCACGCACTGAGATGCAATCCGTATATACAGTGAATTTCCTGCCATAAAGGTACACTCTAAAATGTTCCACAGCTTCTACTATAGCTACAGTTTCTAAGTCGTAAGAGTGATATTTTGATTCATAGTCGGTGGTACGACGACTATAATATGCAACGGGTCGAAGGATACCATTTTCTTTCTGTAGAAGTTCCGCTCCGATTCCAATCGAACTCGCGTCTGTATGTAATTTGCAAGGCAAATCGGGGTTGTAAATACGTCACACAGGCGAATCAGTTAGTGGGTTTATAATTAATTGCCTGGCTGGTTCACACTCAGCAGTCCACTCAAACACATAAGGCTGTTATTGGCGCAGTAAGTTGCGAAAAGCCTTTGATAAATCGCCGAAAATATTCCGCGAGTCCCATGAACTGACGAACACTTTTCACAGTAGTGGGAGGAGGTGTCAACGCACTAATTTTTTTATGACTAGGACGTACTGTTCCTTCACTCAACAAGACACCGAGATACTCGGTTTCTTTTGCGAAGAAAATACACTTTTCATAGTTCAACGAAAAGCCTGCAACCGCTAGAGCACTTAACACCACCTCTAAGTCTATTAATCCCTGATCTACTGTGACAGACGGTACTAGCACATCATCAAGATACATTACCAATCAAAATATCAATTCTATTAGGAATCACATGATCAGGAACAACAGTGAAGTTAATGTTCAAGGTCAGTATTGGTAAGACTGTTATTAAATCACAAATACCTATGGCATAAACAATATTATTTCCAAAGCCGACGAAAGCACGTACATCGTTGTTGGATTTAATCACGCCACTCAATGTTTTTACTATGGAATGTTTTATTATTGACACGTCAGCGCCACTGTCAATGCGATATGCAAAAGAGGGAGCACGGTTGTTACACAACACCTTGGCTATAGGCGTTATGTTCAGCTGGCGTCATTTTCTTATTACGAACGCTTTCTTGGGTTTTCCATGTTTGGCCCAACAATCGACTTCGATGTGTCCTATCATTTTGCAGTGATCTCATGTAGGAACGGTAGTTTCCTTGGGTTTCGGGTCTTTGCTAGGACTCTGTGGTAAGTCTTCTTTACGAAGGGTTTTACACTTATTTTGATGATGACCTTGCTGGCCACATTTAAAACATCTCCCCGTAAATTCCTTGAACGGCCGCTTTCTTGATACCTGATCAACGCCTCGCACGTGACGTTCTAGTCTTCGAGCGCCGGACGGTCCTGCTACGTCATTTCGTTTAGTGCGACGCGCATCAAATTCTCCAAAAAGCTTTAATACCTCACGTTCATTATTTGGCTTTTGGATTCTAATAGCGACACTGGTCTCGTTATGGCTTAGACCATATTCAACCATACTAAGAACAGTATGCCACGGCAACGTATCGCAAAACCTGTTGATCAGTCGTAATTTTTGATTGCCATAATCACAGAGAGACTCACAATGGGTGCTCCGCAGAGTAGTTGCTGCATATGCTCTGGCTCCTGATGTTTCCGTTTCGGGGAAAGCAATAATAAAATCTTCGCAGAAATTAGACCACGTTCTACTAAGAGGTCGCCAGTTACAATAATAGCGATAGCCCCGATGTCGGAGAGCGTCTCCTGCTTTAGTTATCATCAGCATGTCGCTCACATTTAACTCAACTTTTAATTTAGTGCAGGCATCCAACCATTCTTTTATTGGATAAGCACTTTTATCCGGGTCAAAACTTGAGATGCGAAATGACGAGTTCGACACTGGCGCAAACTCAGTAACATACTCATTTCTGACTGCGTTGTTGCTGCTTTCTCCTGCTAACGCTGGACGAACTGTTAGCTCCGCAGATGTCGCCATCTTTGATTGACGCATTAATTCGGCTAGTTGTTGCTGTTGACCTGCTACTAATTGTATAAGTGTCTCTTGCCACTGTATTTTCACTTCAGATGGTCCTAAGACCCTTTCGTCCTCTTCAGAATCACTTCCAACTATGTCTCTTTGTTCATCTATGGGTTCACGATGTACTTTATTGTCGGCCATCTTGGACCGCGCCCTGTTCACTATTTTAATTCCTGGCTTTTCTAATTGTTTTTAATTAACACTAAGCACGGGAATGATCCCACTTCTGATGTAAACAAGTGTTTAAGAATTAGGGGTAACTACCCCGAAGAAAACAAAAACTAAGAAAGCAATCTTCACTTTATTGTGCGTCGACTACACTCTATGATACGTGATATTATACTGCTTCACTGTACTCTTCCCTCTCCTCTGCTCTGGTATCCCTGGCCTGCAGAATTTGCTGTCGTGGCAGGAATACCCTTTGCCCATGGATGACTGATACTAATTTGGGAGGCCCAAGTTGGGTGGTAGTGACGATTAGGGGAATATTTTAAATACCGCGCGCACACACACACACACACTCATACTCACACTCACACACACACATACACCCACACACAGACTCACACACTCTCACACACACACACACTCTCACACACACACACAC
>NW_019417101.1:121002-132480 GCF_000390285.2 Anoplophora glabripennis
ACTTGTTGCTAAGGCACACACACACACACACACACACACGAGATATATATATAACAAAATTTTAAAATATAGTCGGCTCTGCAGTCAAAGCCAAATTTGAAGTGTACTCTTTTTTATTACTCGAGCTTTCGGAACAAATTATTCCTACCTCAGGAGAAACTACAATGGAATATACATTGGTAACAACCACAAGTAATAATCTAACTTATACTTACAAAATTGAGATTTGAATGAAAAAAATTTTTTACCAAGTTTAGAACAAAATCCATTTGAATCATTAGTCATAACCGTACGATACGTAAAAATCTATTGTTACAAACATTCATTAACACTATTGCTAAAATATTTATACTAAAATTGTTTAAAATTTTGAGCTATTACTTTACTATTACATTTTAAACCTATATAACCTTAAAAACTTTGCTCAGCCATGTGGCAGCATGTAATTATAATTGAACCAAAGAATCATAACCAAACTTTACAGAACCAAAAGGTACACCGAACAAAAAAATTGAGACAACCATGGACTAAGAATGGAATGGAATTTAGAAAAAAGGAAACAGTGAATTTGAGCGCTAAATTTTGAAAAATAATTTCAATAAGCTAGATTCACTAACGTCATTAATAGATGAATTATTATTATTATTAGAATAAAATTTTACATTTATTTAAACGTAAATATAACCATGCTAATGTCGATAATCAATAGCGGATATAAAAAATAGCCATCTAACGGTTGATAAACGAACTACGCTGTTTACGTTTAAATAAATGTAAAATTTTATTCAAAGTCCAGTTGAAATGCACGAAAACTGGTTTTCAAATTTAAAAAATGATTTGATGTTTACAAAAACATATATTGCCAGACAAGATAAATAACAATTTATTATCGCTTTTACAACAATTTTTATTTAATTGGACCTGTAATGTTGAAATTTTATTCATGAAATCTGTATGTAAAATGAGTAATCGAATTTAAGCATTTGATATCATCAATTTTCGAAGATTTTTGGGGTTTAGCCGCCATCTTGGATCCGCCATGTTGGATTTATGATATGTAATTTCCTGATGTAGTATAAAACAAACATTTGACGACTTGTAAACGGTGAATATGATCGTCTGAGATTGTTTTCACTTGAATTTCACAGTTTTTCACCGTTTTTATTACATTTGGAGATCGTTTGGAACCGCCATATTGGATTGTCCATCTCTAAAAATCTGTACGTGAAATATGTACTGAAATTATAGCATTTGAGATCAAAATAAGGAGTTTAAACGGTAAAATCATAAGTTTTGGTCTTGATTATCAATTTTCGATGGTTTTTCAGTTTCAGACGCCATCTTGGATCCGCCATGTTGGATTTCGCCTACCCACCTATTCAACTTTTTAGGCCTGCTAATAACAAACATTTTGCACATATAACCCACTGAATTCTGAGGCATTTTTTATTTTTAGCTAACGCTTTACTTCAAAACCTTGAATTTTCCCTGATTTCCGGCAGCCATATTGAGCCGCCATTTTGAATTTTTTGAAAAGGCCACATTGGCCCATGAAGAGGGTTCAATAACGACCATTTTAAGCCCAAGATCATTAAAATCCATTTGCTCAAATTTTGGGCAGAGCTTTGTTCCGTTTGACAAAGAACGTCCCATATATATAATATGGAAAACTTCTTGAACCTTCTGTAACGTAACCCGGCCGTTATTTTGTTGTCGTCCCTCTAGACTACCAACTCTAAACGGATTTTTAATTCGCAATTTCAAATTCTCACTGACGTCCCTGTTTGGACGCCTAATTTTATGTCGACCCTTGACTACTATTTTATCGGCAGCGGTGGTTGGCACCCGGCGGTGGTCAGTGACGTCACAGGAACGTACTCCGGATTAAAATCTTTTTGTTCGGTTTGTCTCGGGCGCCAGTTTCCCTATCTTTTACGTGGAGGAAACTCTACGTGAACCCTACCCTCGGTTTAGAGTAAGTACTCGAGATAGCTGCAGTGAAGAAAGTTTAAATCCAGAGGTCTGTTATATTTCTTCTTACTTTTAATCAAAGTTGTTCTCTGAGTGTAGTGTGATTTTACTTTAAAAATAAACGGATATATCAATGTAGATCACAAAAAGATATCGCGACCCCTTTTTCACTGATCGGAATCTATCAATCTTATCGGTGTTAAGAATGTAGACAACTGGAAATATATTTACTAGATTTATTTTATATTAATAAGGCCTACGGAAATTGAAACAAACAAAATAGACTATAATTATTATAACCAACTAAAATCAAATAATATACAAATAGTTTACAAACGGTGTGAATGAAATAAAATGGGTTAGAGCAATTCTGTACAACGGAGTAAAATGCCTATTCGGTTTCCCGATGCTGTAAATAAATATAAAATTACCACATAATCAAATATCAGGACACAAAATCGGTACGGTAGAAAAACGGAGTATTTGGCGTTTGGTTTATTTACAATAACCAAACTACTACTCTAAGAAAGCGGTACGCTATAAATAATTATTCGTTTTTAAATTTCGGTCGATGCTAGAAAGGAAACAAAATAAGGTTAATACATTAGAGTAATAAATAATCAATAAATAAATTGTTCCCAAATGGCTCTGAAGCAGAGAAAAATAATTACGGGTTACTCTAATTCTACAAATAAATATCGGCGGCGGTTTCTAGCAAAGCAACGGAAATTAAGCAGAGGTTCAACCAGCCAAACAGAAAAACGAACCAATATAACTTACAACGAGCATAAATAAGCAAACGGTAGTCAGGAAAATGAATTATTCGGTTAACAGGAGGCAAAGTCTGGGCGAGATGCGCGTTCAAACGCGTGGCGGGTGACAGATTTCTCTCAGAAGCAGTGGGGCACCCAGTCAAACTTCGAGGGTCTATCCGTCGTTGCACAGCCGACACACAACGTCTTCTACTGACGGTGGGACACTCGGTTATTGTGCCTTACAGCGTTTATCAAGTAACCGCCAGGGTAAAATAGTTCAAAATAAAAAGAAATATTCTGAAATTCCTAGCATAATAAATAAAAATGAAATAGGTTTATTACATGTTGAATGAAAATACCAGTATGGTGTAACGAAAACTACTTTTTTGCACGATCAAGCTTTTTTAGTTCACTTACCATGTTTGTTTCTACGACAGTAGGATGCGCTTACTTGTTGCTAAGGCTAACAAAACGGTAAGTAATTCACTTACCGTTCTAGAACGGTTGGAGCAGTACATGTTTTTTCAATTTCTATTCTATTCTAGAACTGTCAATTTCGTCAATTAAGAAAGCCGTGACAACAATAAATAGATTTCAAAAAACCTGCTTCGCAAATTTATTCAGAAACGTCATTTTTGACGTTACATAAACAATTAAATACGTATATATATAATTTCGTTTTCATTTATTGCGATCGTGCAAAAAATAGTATAAGCATCACGAACGTTAAGAGTCATACCGTTCTCAGACAAAATTGGAGGCTTCGCTTCGATCAGCCTCCAAACATTGTCTTCGAACGGTAAATTACCCTTACCGTTCTTAATACTCAATATACTATAACGTTTCCCATAATAGGTAAATGATTTTAATGATTTTATGATAATAGACTTGTTCTAGACAATGTCGAGCTAACAGTGGACTTGATGATATATTTCTTTACATATTTATTTTGTAAAAATATACTTAATGAACGGATACAGCATCATATGATTATAAAACGTATATACACATTATCAGTGAAGTTATTTCAAGGAAAATTGCATTGGAAAATATTCACAGCCAAAAGTACAGTTTTTTTGTAACATTCCCATTTTCTCAATAACGTGTTATTAAGTTTTTCTACAATTTCTACAATTATTATTAATCATTTAATTGAGATCAACATTTGGTATAATCAGATTATGCATACGCTGTAGACGCATTAATGTAATTGATGTACGACTGGGCGTAATAACCATAAAAAATAAAGAATACTCGTAATTACTAAGTAAATGTGGTTGTATTATTGAGGTGTATTTTATAACATTATTAATAAAAAACGATGCGTAGAAAAAAATCCAATATTGTCAAAATATTGGAACCCTTAATGATTGAATGTCAGATTCTGATGATATGGGCACCATTTCCTAAACCGATATATAAATTTTATGCAATAATGATTCAAATAATATTAATCCTTAATTTCATAGCTTCGGTATATGGCAAGAAAGGACCTTTATTTGACTCTTACGTGTCAACTGCAAAAACTGTAGATCAAATTGCCAACTTATTTTTAACTTTGACGAGCGCTACAACATCTTTATTAACGATATTTCTGTACCCAAAGAAATTGCATAAATTGTGTAAAGATATCGATCGATTCGATAACATTGTAGGAAAATATTCTGAAAAGCGAAGAATTATATTCTGGGTAGCGTTTTTGATGGTTCAACTGATAGCAGCATCAACTATATCTCTTGATTCTTGGGTTTGGTTGAGCGGTGTGGGGTATGAAATGTATAAATATTACATTGCTAGAAATTTTCAATACTATCAAGTAAATGTGCTGGTTCTGTTAATATTTTGGATTTCCGTAGAAATATATTACAGATACAAATTGCTTAACGAATTATTAATAAAATTCACAAGAGAATTTTTACAAGAAAATTATTTTTATTTTCAAAATCGCAGTAGCAGAAATGACAGTTATAAAGATTTGAAGTATATTGCAAAATTACAAAATTTTCTATTTGATATATGGACTAATTTTAATAGAATATTTGGAATAATACTATTATTTACTGTATGTTTCTTTATTATGTATATTGTACAATATACAGTTGAACTTATCGCATTCACAGTTATTGGTAATCAAATAAATGGAGTATCATTTGGAACAAGTTTGTCGATGATTAGCGTTGTATGGATAATAGAATGCTTTGTAAGTATTATATAACTATACGGGGTGTAACTTTATGTGAGAGTCAGTTTTTTTAGGGATAATAGTAGGTGTTTCCCTGAACACGGATCTGAAATTATTATTTTTTTAATCAAATAAATAGTTGAGTTATAATTAGTTTTTCAAAATGATAACAAAACTAATTATAAATAATTTTGTGAAAACAGATTAATGTTCAAATTTAATATTACAACGACTTGAAAGTTATCATATTTTTTTCTATATTAATGTGGACAAATTGTTGAACACTAAAAAACAGCTGTTCTGTTGCGGTATGCCTTGCCTTCTGAAAGCGCGAAAGAGCCGAGTGTCTTCGCACCTGAGTGACGTTGAGCTTCTTGCAGTCCTTGAGTTCGAAGAATTAAACAGTAAAAATACAAGGCATGCAAGATAAACTTCGAAAAGAATCATTTGTCAGCACTTTACAGCACATTATCACTTATAAGGAAGGTCAGGTAGCACAGGGCCAGCACGTCCCACTATGTCTATGTAGGTCCATATAATATAACTCCTGATTAAAACAGGAACGGCCGAAAACTGCACCGTGTCATTTGGTATTTGTTTAGTCCTCGACTTTATCGGTTTGGGGAAAGTATATAAAGTGCCTTTATGTGATGTAAGTGTATAATCTTGATAAAGTTATTCATTTCAGTGTTCAGTGACGATACAGTTTATTGGTGCGCAGCGAGTACGTATATTTGTATAGTTCGTAACATTTGTAGAGCCAATTTAGGTGATTTTGTTATCGATTAACTAAATTGAATGACGCACTGAAAAATGTTTGCAGTTATCGATGAGCATGAAAAGCGTTCCGTACTATGGAATCAAATATATGTATATTACAACAAAATTAAAAATATGACGTCGAAATATGTCGAATATTGTCGAAATTATGAATGTATTTGAAAGCGCTAAATAAGATTGAGAGTATTCTTGCGAGCATTAGAAAGAAAAATATTAATTTTTCAAGATCTTCTAGTCATTCGCCAGATTTTTTTTTAATGTTTACGTTGTAAAAATAGCTCCCAAACACTTTTGATTATTATTTTTATCTTTTCAAACCCAACTAACACAAACACTAAACTGTGGAAACAAGTCGATTATAGTGATCATTTCGAATATCGCGAGCTCAAAAATATTTGATTTGTTCATCTGTGCGTGCTCTGCTCATTCGGTTCATTTCGGAAAAAAGTCAGTATGCACCGGTACATCAGCAAAAGTAAAATAAAGGTGTATACTGCCTTGAAAATTTTACTCAGAACGAACAGAACTGGCAGAGCGCGAATGCTTGAATTCGGCTACTCAGTACCTGCTTTCAAGCCAAACTTTATTCACGGCTTATCGGTAAATAGCATTTGCTCAAAGAGATCCATTTGCTCATTGGTGCGCAGTGAGTATAGATACATATTTATAACATTCGTAGGGTTGTGACAATTTAGGTGATTTTGTTAATGATTTTAACTGACAAGAATGGAATAGAGCAGGAAAAAATGCTGTGTGCATTATGAAATATGAAAAACATCCCGTACTATGGAATCCGAAACATGAATTATAATACAATATAATTAAAAAGTATAAGGTTGTAAGAAAAAGGCGCCCCACTAAAATTTATTTTCAATTTTTTCTTCGTAGTTAAGGACACAACTGAGATAAATAGTTACTTGCCTGTATCACATTGTTTACGTCCTTATCTAAACATGAACACAAACACAATACTGCACAAACAAGCATTACAGACCATTTAGTATATCGCGAGTTATTGTTAAAAAATTTTTGACCTGTTCGTTTGTGCGCGGTCTGCTTGTTTGGTTCGTTTAGAGTAAAATCCTCAAATCCCATTTTAATAAAATCGAAGTAAACCATTTGAAAAAGTTATGAAGTAAGTAGGTATCTAAATATATTCTTTTTTCTGGTACTTATGTAAGCTATTTAAAAATTAATTTATTTCAGATTTGGAAACTAGGACAGATTTTGTGGAAAATATATGGTAGCACAAAAAAGAAAAGAATGCGCAAACCGAAACAACAATATATAATATGATGCAGAATTATAATAGTTACTTTTTCAATAAAGTGTTTAAAAATCAGCCCTGCAATTTATTTTACACCGGCCCAGGTCTCTGGGTGATGTTTTGCCAAGAGCCTCTTTCCACATGAAAATGCCAATGATTTTTTAGTAGAACTGCCATCAGTACCCATATCTCTATAGTAGTTTATAATTACGCCCTAAATATGCTCAGTGAAGTTAAATAGTAAGAGAGAAGTTGAAGTACCTAATGCCCATATTTTTCAGTCACCATATCAGATACATATACAAGTTGTGGTTTATTTCTACAAAATACAGCAATCAACTTAAAATACGTTTAAAGTACTTTTTTATCAAGTTACATCTATGCTAAGCTAACAGCTGTATTTTCAAAAATGTATTTGCGTAATGAATATTATTTCAACTTAAACACTGTTGTATATCTGCTTTCTTGAAGGCCGTCGTTAAAACTTCTTTCAGGATAGTGCTGTGATAACTCTCATTATCCATGACATTAATGGAAGCTTCTTCTAAACTGACCTACAGCTGATATTCAAACCACTGTAAGAAATGGTCTTAATTCATTTCTCCGTAATAATCCATATATCTTATTTTTGAAGAAAACACCAGCTCTACCCCAGCATGAGGTACAATATACAGTCCTGGACTCAAATAGGTCCGGTTTTTATCCAACAATAAGGCTACACGTTGTGCGCCATGTTCCGGTATCAGATAGGTTGGTTGTCGGTCCTCGGTCATCGTCTCACGTTGGGCGCCAAGATGGGGAGTTTGCTCAGTTTCGTTAGCTCTCGGTGAAGATGACCCATTTACCTGAACATTACAATCGGGCCGTAGACCTTCATAATGGGATTTTTCCTTTTTCACCCTCGGCGCTAGGTCATGGCACCGAGGGTGCATGGTCATGGCATTTTCATCAGGCTCGCTGATGAAAAACCGAGGGAGTTTTGATAGTTTTTTGTAATTCAATCTTATGTTTTGTAAGTATGTAATAAGCTTTTATAACTTATTATTTTAACATAAATATTAGTCCAGGCGGTGAGCATTCGAGGTGTTTGTATTTAAAGTCATCTATTTTGTTGTACAGAAAAATTCCAAATATTATGCAAAAAACCATTGCTAAATTCAGGGGAACAACAAACAACAAGTAGAACGAAAAATGACCCATTTTTCGACAAATTTTTCCCGGTAACATTAAAAGTAAGCCCTAAATAAAAAAAAGTCATTCTTTATTTTTTGTTTATTTGACAATTTGGGCAATAATGGGCGAAAAATAGTAGAAAATCATATGTATATTTGGGTCAATTTTTAAAATAAGTAAATATTTATAAATATTGATGAAACTTTGTGAAATAGTAAAACATATGTCAATTCTACCCTAAAAATTTTGCAACGATCGATCGCGTGGTTTTTCGATTGACAGGATTGTTAATTAAGAAAATTTCAAAAAGTTTATCACTTACTGTGGGTTTAAATTAAGGTTTAGAAAGGGCACACAATTTTTTAGAGATACTTGTCATAATAAGCAATGATCAATACTAAAAATACCTATTTTTACACTTTTATAACCATTTAGATTTTTTTGTTAATTTTCCAACAATTTACTCTATAAACAATTATTTATTGCCCAGGGGCTTTTCTATGCGATCGACAAAATCTTGCACACATAAAAACTACGTCTAACCCCTTGCTTTTTAGCATTTTACTATTTGTTCACAAAATCAATATTTAATTATAAATATTTACCTTATTTTAAAAATTACTCCAAATACACATATAATTTTCTATTATCTTTCGCCCATTGTTAATGCAAAATTCAACTTTTTTTATTCGCAGTTGTAATTTTATAGAAAAACGTCAAATAAACAAAAAATAAAGAATGCCTTTTTTGATTTGGGACTTACTTTTAATGTTACAATTTTTTCTTATTGTATGTTTGTTATTCCCCTGAATTTAGCAATGGTTTGTTGGAATAGGCAAACTCGGATTCTTATTCTACATAATATTTGGGATTTTTCTGTACAACAAAATAGACGACTTCAAACACAAACGTCAAAGCCTACTTCTACTGCTCTAACGCCTGAACTATATGTCATTATTGTTTATAGGCGAGCGGTGAACCCCTAAAAAGACGCACAAGAAAACGAGTAGACCGACCACGCGAACAAAAAACCTTAATCATATTTTTCTGTATCGATGGTCAGTAATTTGTTATTAACAAAAAACTTGCAAAATTGCGAAAACTTAAAAATCGATATGAAAACACATTGGTTATGTATGTATTTTGGACAAAAGTAAGTACTTTTTAACTCTTGTAATTTTTTCGAAAAAATCCTTGTTTTCGTGCTACGAGCGATTTAAGGTCGAAAAATAACCAAAAGTTGCCATTTTCAATTTGTTTTCTCGGATTGTACTGGAGTTTTTTTAATTTTTCTTATTCGAGGTTACTCACCGAAAGTTATATTTTCGTGTTGTGTTTTTCATTCCGTCGACCTCTTTTTCTCCTCATAAGATACGCGACCGAAAACTCGTGAAATTCATCGTTTCACAACGCGCCGAGCCATGAGCGAGCGAGCCTGTGAGCAGCCGGCAATCAAAATATCGATTCGTAAACTATTGATTCAGCAACTGTAGGTATACTTTTTAATTAATGGTAATATCATATATTATTATCTAAGATTACCAATACAAACCTCACATTTAAATGAAAAATAAATAAATTTAATTTTGGTACAAGAAATGCATGCCATAATATAGGTATATATTTATTCATATAAAAAAATACATTTATACTAATTATAAAATTTTATAACTACAGTAACTATTACATGAACAATACATTTTTAATACGTCTCCCCGTCAGTCCCTGCCTCCATATCGTCGATTCGTATTTCTAAATTTTGACATTTTGTAGAGCAAGAGCACAGATCGCCTTATGTATATATTATAATATGCCTTTCTTGTAACAAAATTAAATTTATTTATTTTCCATTTAAATGAGAGGTTTGTATTGGTAATCTTAGATAATAATATACGATATTACCATTAATTAAAAAGTATACAATTGCTGAATCAATAGTTTTCGAATCGATATTTAGATTGCCGGCTGCTCGCAGGCCCGCTCGCTCATGGCTTGACGCGTGGTGAAATGGTGAATTTCACGAGTTTTCGGTCGCGTATCTTATGGGGAAAAAAAGTCGCCGGGATGAAAAATATATAACACAAAGATATAACTTTCGGTAAGTCACCTCGAATAAGAAAAATTAAAAAAGCTCCAGTACAATCCGAGAAAACATAAATTGAAAATGGCAACTTTTGGTTATTTTTCGACCTTAAATCGCTCGTAGCTCTTAAACAAAGCTTTTTCGAAAAAATGACAAGAGTTAAAAAGTGCTTATTTTTCATATCGATTTTTTAGTTTTCGCAATTTTGCATGTTTTTGTTAATAACAAATTTCTGACATCGATACAGAATTGAGGTTTTTTGTTCGCAACAACGTAATATACGAGCGATTAGAAAAGGTTTCATCCTAACCCCCCTCCGTGGTCGGTCCACTCGTTTATAAATATTTATTTTTAGTATTTGATATTTCAAATAATTACCATATTGAGTCATAATCTACTATTGTTTTAGATTCTGCTAGTAGTTTTGGCAGCAGCCGGTGACTACGTATCTGCCGAGGCAAATAAAACATCAGCTATTTGTTACAAAGTCATCAACAAAATCCCAATTTCTTCCAAATATGATGTAATAAAAGAAGAATTAAAATTGATAGCGCAGCAAACTTTATGCAGAAATCCTAGATTAAATGCATTTGGATTTTTCACTATTAATTTTACAATGATGGGATTTATAGTCACTAGCATAACGTCATATATTATTATATCTATTCAGTTTCTAATATAATCCAGTTTTTTCTTTATTTGGTTTATATAATAAACACAATTAATAAGCATTGTAAGCATTAATATTCAAAAAGGTTTTCATTGTGAGTTATCGATTCATGTTTTATAAATAAAGTATATATATATATATATGTTGAAATGAACACACTGTATCTCAAGACACAACACCGAGAAATAGCATAGAAAATTTTCATGAAATTATAATGTAGAATAAAATAAAGACATAAATTACTTTTAAAGAAAAATAAAAAGCTCATTTCATAGTTATTTCATATAAAACCTAAAACATTATCAGTCAAAATTTTAAATAATACGTTTCAAATGATAAGCATGTCAAGAAAATAAATTTTAGGTACGAAGGAGAAGCATGAAGGTAAAAGAAAATGCCACAAGAAGGGCCAATTTAGAGATTTTATGAGTAAATTAATGTTAAATAATCTAGTACAAAAGAAAGTTCAAATATTATAACATCAGAAACACATAGGCTAGAAGTTTCTTATAAAAAATTTGTCATGCAAAATATCATATAAAAATTTCTTGTAAATTAGTATTAAGACGTATAAAATCTACTACGCAGTTATAAAAT
>NW_019417101.1:133924-137006 GCF_000390285.2 Anoplophora glabripennis
TACAAAATTAATTTCAAACATACAGGGCGATGAGTAAAAACGGGACACGCCAAACATTACATTTTTTAAATGGAACACCCTGTATATTTTTAAACAGTTGGATTTCTGAGAAAATTCTATATATGGCAATATAAACAGTTTATCATTTTAGTGCGGGGTTGCCAAGTTATGTAGAAAATTCTTAGAATTTTGGAAAAAACATGACCTCGAAGAAGTTGTATTAACTTTCAACTACTAACACTTGGAGCAAAAATATTTGACAGAGTTATAGGCAAATGTTATACAAAGGCTCCTATATTAGCTAATATCAATATTTTATACAGGGCATTTTTTTATAAGACGATAATTTTTAGAAAGTTCAAACTTGATTTTCTAAAATTTTTCAAATGGACACCCTATATTTTATTGTTTTATTTTATTCGCATATCACTCCACTTCAACTTTTATTAAGCATGTTCTGACCTAAAATTGTTAGTTTTTAAGATACGGCAACATTTCTGAAAATACTTAATTTTTATTATTTTCGGTCGCACGAGATGGCTTTGGAAAAAACTATTACATTGTGTCATCTTGTCAGTTCATAATTTACCATTCCATTTTGCGTTCATTTTATTAGTTTATTAGTATCTATTAGTTATTTTATAAAAATAATTTTATATTACAATGAATTTTTCTAAAGAAGAAATGGTGGATATGATTTATGTATTGGGAGCTGCTGATAGAAATTGTNAGTAAATGTCCTCATTACTGAGTGAGTTTAAATGTATATTAATTTCGAGTAATTTGAATGGCGCCGTGAAGATGGCGCCACTTATATATTGCTTCTGTAATCTCGACCACAGTTGATAGGGGCCCGTTAGATGCTCCAGAAAAACGTGATCGCCAGGGTAACAGGCCTTTGTCGGCGGCGGCGGGCCTCAGCTGGCGGGTCTTAGCCAGGACAAGAGGAGATATAAGTGATTTATTTTTGCACTCAATATTTAGTTAATTAAAAACCAAGTCTGAGTAAAAAATGACTCAATAATAGGTAAATTTAAATCATATTAGAGAAAAAGTGAACTCTAAAATGGTTTTATATACTCAGAATAGAATCAAATGTCGCTCAATTGATAATTAGCAGTAACTCGGATTTGAGTAAAACTTACTCATTTCTGATGCGATAGTTTCACTCAGTTGTACTCATACTAATAGAATTAAAATTTCACTCAATCGGGTGTGGACATAAATTGATACATTATTGAGTAAAACTGAGTACTTTTTACAATGTACCATTCGCATTTTTGCACCTTGTATTTAAGAATAATAAAATCAATGAAACAGGATTAGATTAATTATTAGCAGGAGCATCATCATCATCTTCCTTGTCATCATCGTCGTCGTCGTTATTATTCCGAAAATTACACGAATTAAAAATAGGTCCTGCACTGAATTGTGATTAGGGCCTACCAACATAAGCCATTCCTGGGCGCAAATGCGGCCTGTCTGATAATAATATGCCGCCTCCTCTCCCGCACAAGTCTCCGCCTTATGGGCTAATTCTCGTAGTTAGAATGAGGGGTAGATATATATTATTATTATATGTCATTATCTGAAAAAAAAAATGCAAAATTAAATTAATGTATACTCAGGACATGAAAAAATAAAAATTCGAAGACATGCATTTGCAAGAGATGAATAAATATACCAAAATACGAACTTCAATTAATTTACCAGGGGTCTGTTCTTAATGATACTCATACTATCCTATTCCTTGTAATGTAATAGCGTAATAAAAAAATGATCTTTAGGACCTTTTTTTTATTTTTACATTCAACAGTTTTTCGTACTGGAAACACCAGAAATAGTTCGGCACGTCACTGAGGCACTTTTAGCGGCTATACATGCAGAACCGGCCCGTACATCGCGCACAGATAGGTCGGACGGGCGATACTCGTCAATCAGTCGAAAACGCAGATTGGCAAATGCTCGGTCCTGACACTGATGTGGATGTCGATTCACGAGGCGCGGTTTTTGCGGTATAAACATGTAGTTTACGAGTGTAGCCGGACAGAACATGAGCGGTGGGATTGCCGCTGCTGTATATGATCGTTCCGGGGCTTTAAAACACCATCAGCCCCGTGTAAATCCACCCCGTGACGTCCTGGTTATCCCTGCAGGATAACGCGCCGACCCCGCTCGTCAAATGCATACTCATTTGCGGGGTGCCGGCCGAGCCGCGATTATTTGAGGACTGCTGGAATCTGGGCTTGTTTATGTGTTAGTATTTTGACCAGTAATTCGCCAATGACGTTAATTATTGGGAAAAGTACAAAATTATAATAAAAATCAACGACACGTTTAATTACAACCTACTAATAAAATAAATAATAGAAAAAAGATTTATACCTACTTTATTATTAACCTCGTATTTTTACTTTATTAAAACGATATCAAACTAATTCAAATAAATTAAAAAGTGTTCCTAAAAATCCTATCTAAAATCTAGTTTATTTAACTATTGATAATGCAGTTAACAATTCCTCTATCGACTACTTGTTCTTACCAGCACTGAATTACACTAATAATATCAGGGAAACCACTATAAATTAATAATTATTATCTAAAGTAAAAATATGTATTATTCTTGTTGCTCTAACATCACCCTTTACAAAAACTAACACGTAAAACTAGCCACGATAGAAACATCTTACTATTTTTACATTTTACTTTGAAATACTTTTTCTAAAGGCTTCCTTGTAAATAGAACTAATAGACCAGTGCTTAAGCCTTCAAAAATGGTAAAAAGTGAAAAAAAATTATAGTAGGATGAAACTCATTGGAAAAGGAAGAGAATATAACAAAAATGAAAAGAAAACTAATTTACGGGCGATCTGAGGTCGGGATGGGGAAGGGGGTGAGTTTTTAAGGGTAAAAAACGGTTTATCTTGATTTCCGGAAAAACTACGAGTCTTATGGAAAAAAGTTAAACGACAAAGCTGTAGGTAATAAAAAGATCTACTACTTTTGTATTTACACTTTTTTCACATAACCTCAAAATTTATGTGAAAAATTCAAATAACCAAGTTTTTGGTTTTTTATTTTT
>NW_019417101.1:137609-139316 GCF_000390285.2 Anoplophora glabripennis
TATAATACAGAAAAAAAGTTTATATAAAAGTTGTACAGAATCAAGAAACCTAAACTACAAAATTAATTTCAAACATACAGGGCGATGAGTAAAAACGGGACACGCCAAACATTACATTTTTTAAATGGAACACCCTGTATATTTTTAAACAGTTGGATTTCTGAGAAAATTCTATATATGGCAATATAAACAGTTTATCAATTTAGTGCGGGGTTGCCAAGTTATGTAGAAAATTCTTAGAATTTTGGAAAAAACATGACCTCGAAGAAGTTATATTAACTTTCAACTACTAACACTTGGAGCAAAAATATTTAACAGAGTTATAGGCAAATGTTCTACAAGAAATGTTGCCATATCTTAAAAACCAACAATTTTAGGTATAGAACATGCTTAATAAAAGTTGAAGTGGAGTGATATGCGAATAAAATAAACCAATAAAATATAGGGTGTTCCATTTGAAAAATTTTAGAAAATCAAGTTTGAACTTTCTAAAAATTATTGTCTTATAAAAAAATGCCCTGTACAAAATATCGATATTAGCTAATAAAGGAGCCTTTGTATAACATTTGCCTATAACTCTGTCAAATATTTTTGCTCCAAGTTTTAGTAGTTGAAAGTTAATACAACTTCTTCGAGGTCATGTTTTTTCAAAAATTCTAAGAATTTTCTACATAACTTGGCAACACCGCACTAAATTGATGAACTGTTTATATTGCCATATATAGAATTTTCTCAGAAATCCAACTGTTTAAAAATTTACAGGGTGTTCCATTTAAAAAATGTAATGTTTGGCGTGTCCCGTTTTTACTAATCGCCCTGTATGTTTGAAATTAATTTTGTAGTTTAGGTTTCTTGATTCTGTACAACTTTTATATAAACTTTTTTTCTGTATTATAAGTAACAAGGGAGTTAGTGTACTTTCTCGCACTAATGTCCCACCCTGTATATACATAAGTGTGTAAATATTTTCAGCAGGATTAATAAATGTTTGAGACTACCTTACGATTTTGAAAAAATTTATATATTTATCTTTGTTATCGGTAAAGTACAAATATGTCTTAGTCAAATTTTGTTGCATTTTTTCAAATGCCGGTGATGCTACCTGTCCTAAGATTATTATTATTTAACTAATACTCAAACCTATACCAGATATATTTCCGGTAGGTACTAGAAAGATACGAGAAAAAGATACATCAAATAAGTTACATATCGGCGCTCGTGAACTGCTCGTGATTATCCAGTAGCCTATTCTATTAGTAAAACATTTACGTTGCGATCACGAACTGTTCATATAACATTAGCATTTTTATATTTGTATACGTCAAACTGGAGAAAATTCCGTTGGTTATGAAAGTTGTGTGTCCATCGGCAGACATATCGTAAGCAATTCGCAAACAGTTACAAGTTATGTTCGCAATCAGCTCCCGTATACCTCGCAAACAGGTTGCGCGCAATTACATATTGATGTCTACAAGAAACTAATTCTTTTAACTCAATTATCTTTCAATTTTTCGTCAATTTTTTTGTTTTACATCTGTATTTAGTATTCCACAGCACTTACTTTCTCTATTATTTTCATATAAGCGTCACAACTTTTTCAAAATGGGACAAAATTGATGCGAACATTTGACCCGTTTTTGTCTTCGCCGAACATATTTTTTAGAGATACCGACTGGAATTTTACAAACGATGTAAACAAAAATAAAT
>NW_019417102.1:0-13309 GCF_000390285.2 Anoplophora glabripennis
ATCGCACAAGTAAATATTTCGCATCCTGTTGTGTGGCGGCGGACATTACGAGAAGCTGAGTTGTACCCATTTCATATTCATCGTGTCCGAGCGCTTACTCCTGAGAATTTTCCACTACGTCGAGGTTTTTCAGGAAAACGCAAGAAATTCTCAATTTACAGAGCACATACTTATTACAGATTAAGCATGTTTCAGTCGAAATGGTGTATGTAACGTCCACAACACTCACCACTGGACTATCGAAAATCCACACGAAATACTCCGCGGTGCCTTTTAGCAACAGTATTCAGTGGACATGTGGGCTGTTATCGTTAATGACACTTTTATAGGACCATTTGAATTGCCTAGACGCTTAGACAGTGCTTCGTATCTAGATTTTTTGCCAAATCGCTTGCAAGAGTTATTGAAAGACGTGCCATTAAATGTTCGGCAAAATATGTGGTTACTGCATGACGGAGCCTCCGCTCACTTTTTTCAGAGAGCGCGCGGCTTTCTAAACATTACTTTTCCCGATCGCTGGAGCCTAGTTAGATGCCCCCTCACACCTTTAGACTGCCGAAGCTTGTAATACGATTCGATAGGACGTGGCAATGTTGCAAGGCGTGCGAGCGAATTGAATACGTCACGTTGAATCCACCATTTGTAAACAAATGGTGGATACATCGAACATCTATGAAAATCAGTAGTTGAGGTAAATCAGATTTTAAAATTACTCAACACAAATTCGTGTATTTACCTCATTTTGACATAAAGGACATGTGGCAAAAATATTTGACATAAGTTCATTAACACCCTGTATACAAACAAACCATTTGCCAGGATTATTAGAATTGGAACTTTATTTCAGAGGTCAAAAATAACTCGTATCCTTGGCAATTTTCAATTTTCACCGACACCACTTTTTAATGCAAGTAATGCGTGGTCCTTTGCTATAATATAACAATATAAAAATTTCCTTTCTTTCGACGTGAAAACAAACGTAACTTTGATCGTTTATTTCAATACTATCTCAATTGAGAACGTATATATTATAACTATAGTAGGATTATATTCGATGCAAAGTAATAAATCATTGCATGACAAGGGATCCAGTGCCATACGCTTTAAAGGGTTTTAGAAATTGAATAATTTATTTATACTTATGAAGGGACGAAGGGATCAGTTCACGTCTGGCACCCTTGTTCCTACAAAAATTCCTTTATTCTCATAAACTATTTATTTTAAATGTAATATATTATAATTCCAATTTGTTTTTTAAATTCCACATATGTACTACATTTTACCTCTGTACGCGCCACTGTTGTTTATTTGTTTTTTGGAGGCGCTCTTGGATTTACGACCAAGCTCGCCAGGTTAGTATTTGACGTATAACCGACCACTTCGTACACTCGATGCACCTGGGCGACTACAGCTACTACCATAACACAGAACGCGTATGCAGCGGTATTTCAGATTTTACATTCAATTTCATTTTAAATTTGAAATAGTTCATCTTACGCCTCCTAAAAATGATGACACGATTTTCCTTTGATAAAAGACCGACAACTTTTTGCTCTACTTTGCATCAAATACAATCCTACTATAGATAGTTCTTTGAACTCCGGTCCTGCCCGCAATTACCAGTCTAAGCCCATCCCATTGAGTAAAACACACGTGGTTGAAGAATTTAAAATACGTTTCTGAAGTTGTGGACTTTCGGAATTTAACATAGAATTTTGAGTAATTTTTATCAAACCGATATCGATTGGTATCAATTCAACCTACTTCCCTCGTGTAAGCAATTTCTGATTTAAGCCTTTATTTTTAAGTAAATAAATTGTAAATTAGGCGATTTCTTGCATAGTTTACTCTTTAAATTTAAACAATAAAAAAATTAATTTTGAAAAACTTAGTAAACAACTTTGTCTTTCAATTGTTTTTTTTTTTTAATTTGGGTTGCTATGTTTACTCGTTTAGCAAATAAGTGTTATGGGCCAAGCGCAACAAAATATGGGCCTATTTCATGTTCGCGACAGACTCTTCGAGAATCTGTCGCTTGAAAAATGTTTTTTGAATCCTTCACTGTATTAAAAAGAAAAGTCCAACTTAAAAAACACCTCGTATCTTGCAACGAATTCTAATTTTAAACAGGTACAAAATATTCTTTGCTCCTTGTGAAATCCACTTCCTAATTACCATTTCCGTGTTGCTCTGATGTAAACTTGCAAAGGCCTTGTAGATTATGGTAGTGTAGCTCCAATGAAATTAATCATTTAATGCCAATTATTTACTAAAGCCGTTTATGTAATGCCGAGAATGGGAGGTAAAGGGAGTGTAAACCGTGGGATGAACGGGTAATCGATATGCCGCTTACGCACTCGGTATAGTTGCGTAGACACGTGACTAGGGAACACCTGGAGTGGACCTGTTTTGGATAAACAATTTAGGAATATTCAATCATGAACAAGGGGCATAGTAGAATTATGTATAAAGGAAAGTGGAGCGACTGCAATACTTCAAATCTGAGCAAGTTAAAATAATAGTGCAATACTTTCAAAATTTTCTTACAGACAGACTGCGGTATTGCTAGTCATTTTGATGTTTGATGCCACTAATCGATAAAATACACTCTTCGTCAAAGTTTGGCTCCTAATATTTAAGGTTTGTCATTTGAATTAATAGAATATCAGGCACACAAAAAAGTCTAAATCCAAAGATCTAACATACCTATCATTCCCGACGTATTTTGATGAGGTGAAAACGATACCGTAGTTAGAATTTTTGCACAACAGGTCAGTATTCTGTAAAATGTATATTTAGGGAGCAAATGGACCCAAAAATTTGCTAAATCATAGTCCAAAATTTATCCAAAGCAGGGGTCTTTGCTTTGCTAAGACTAACGAGATTGTGGTTAATCTTTGTTTTTCAAATATCTTACTATTTTGTTTCAAATAATCTGCTAACTTTTTTCGTCTTTAGTTTCCGGTATTTCCCGTTTTAGACTCCAACAATAATAATCAGTTAAAATATTTACGTTCCATCTTTCTTGATGTCGCTTTTCCATTTCTTTGAGGTCCTGATGGAAGCTTTCGCCCTGTTAATCGCTAAAACTCCCAAGGATGTGGAAAGTAAACAGGATGTGAGTCGAGGAAATGTAACTTCGGATTCAGTACCTACACATTTCTTTAAAACTCAATCATGCATTCTTCAGTATACATTGTTTCCATTTTCATGAAGCGTTTTACGTATTTGTGGACCATCAAAATTCCTTCTTTTATTGTGTCGGTGTAATTAATTCCCTTCTTTACTTGCCACTAATGTAAAGGGACATGGGAGAATCATTGAGTAAAGCAGGCATTTTTTCTTCAATATTGAGAATGTAGATCGTGAGGTAACATCGAAATCATTCAGATCTACAGTTTTGTACAATATTGTTTTGATTGTAGACTGTACACAGACAATATAGCGAAGCTATATTGTCTGTGGACTGTAGTTTGACTACTGCAGTTAAAACAGAACACAGCTAACACGCAGATTAAAAACTTGACAGTTGTTTTGATCGCGTCTCCGTACTGTTGTATATATTTTCTGAGCGTTCAAATATCGATTTTTTGGCATATTTTCGTATTCAGTAATACCAGTATTAAAATTTGGGAGATATCCAGATTTGGGAATTGTCAAGATGACATTTCAATTATAAGAAAACAGTGACTAATTTGACCAGGTTTTTTCGTCTCTAGGTTCATACGAATATTGCTTGAGGAGCAATGGAAAAGATACAGCGGTTTTAGTGTATGCAACGTGTCCCAAAAATATGGAAACAGCACAATAACTTTCGAAAAATGCATTTTGAGGAAAAATAACTCAGACAAAAGATTTAGGATTTTTCCCTGGATATTCAATGGTGACCCTAGATTTGACCTTGACCTTGACCTTCGAGGTTATTTCAAGGTCAAATTCATTTTTTCAAATGGGATGCCCTACTTTTGACCCCGGAAATGAAAAGAGCGGAAAATTTTACGTTCAGATATGTCCTTGACCATTTTCCAAGATGGTGGATCCAAGATGGCGGACGCGATTCCAAAAAATTTACCTTGTTAGGCCAAATTTGGTATAGGGGGTTTTTTGGGGTCGCTGACTACGAATCTAAAATCTGTTTTTGAGGAATTTTAGTCCAAGATGGCGGACGCGGTTCCAAAAAATTAACCGGTTTACGCCAAATTTGGTATAGGGGGGTTTTTGGGGTCGCTTACTACGAATCAGAAATCTGTATTTGAGGAATTTTAATCCAAGATGGCGGATCCAAGATGGCGGACACGATTTCAAAAATAAACCGATTTTTGCCAAAATTGATATAGTGCGGTTTTTGAAGGTGAAGGTCACGCTCAATTCCAATGTTCTGACTCTTATTTACAAAGTTATTAAATCTTCCAAAAGCCGTCTCAAAAAATGCATTTTTTGAATGCATTTTTGGCTGCAGCAATGCAATTTCCGGTTTGTATAAGATACAAAGTAGATACATTCTTTACAAAAAAATTTTGGAAGCGAATGCAAAAAACCGCATTCCGATACGTCTTAGTGCAAAAAATTCCGAGGTTGAGTGCTTCATTGCCTCGACTACCATGCGTGACCTTGATTTGACCTTTAATGACCATCAGAGGTCAAATTCGGAAAATGGTCAAGGACATATCTGAACGTAAAATTTTCCGCTCTTTTCATTTCCGAGGTTAAAAGTAGGGCATCCCATTTGAAAAAATTAACTTGACCTTGAAATAACCTTGAAGGTCAAGGTCAAGGTCAAATCTAGGGTCACCTTTGAATAGCCAGGGAAAAATCCTGAAATCTTTTGTCTGAATCATTTTTCCTCAAAATGCATTTTTCGAAAGTTATTGTGCTATTTCCATACCTTTGGGACACCCTGTATACAATTTGTTATATTTACTGTGTAGCTGTTTATACTATACTTTTCCTATTAAAAAACTGGCAGAATGAAATAATGTATGCCATGAAATTATCTTACAAATACGTAGGCAGGAATTGCAGCCTGGTGTACCAAAGCTTGAATAACGTGGAACTGAGAGCGGTTCTTTGCTGATTGCAGATCGTAGACCAAATGTATACCTTGGCTAGTTTCTGTGAGATCTGTCCTAGAAGGGCTATATTTGAATATTCTTTTTATATTTTTATATTAGCTGATTTATTATAAAGATGATGAAATAATTTAAATTGCAAATTTAGAGGAATAAGAATTCATTTGATTACCGATTTCCTCAAAGGATTGTTAATTAAGTATGTACAATAAATTCAACAGACGATGATTTTAGTGAAAAGTTCATATAAACACTGGTCCGCAGATGCTTCGTTTTGAAGATACAGGGTGTTAAACTTTTGTAAAAAATTGCTATTTTGTAAATATCTTAAATACCTTTTACCCAATTTTGTTGTAATTTGGCAGTGCTATTTGTAGTGTTAAGGGGTTAATTTAACCCTAACTTAATTAGATTTATTAAGTCCAGTGGCCTCCCGAGCGGCTCCTTAATGAATATTTTTGACAAAGAAAATGTACGCCATTGACTTTTTTGTAATTTTAACTAAAAATATAACTTTTTTGTCTCTTGAATGTTTTTCGTATCTTGATTAATTTTTGTAGAAAAAATAAAATCCACTTGCATATCCCTGGACGACACAAGAAACATGGAGAAAAGTTTATTTTGGAAATTATCATTTTGTTATAATTTTTTATTAACAACATGTAACATCTAAATAAAATAAAGTACGAATAATACTGCCAAATTACAAGAAAATTGGATAAAGCGTATTTAAGATATTTACGAAATAGCATTTTTTTACAAAAATTTAACACTGTTTATCTTGAAAACACTCAAATAATCGTCTGTTGAATTTATTGTACATACTTAATTAACATCCTGTATATAAAATAAAATAATACTTAATGGGATCGGCGACTGTTACTGGTCATTTCACTAATCTTTATTTAGAATATTATTATATTTTTGAAACCTAAATTTTTTATCTTTGCCTGAAAACACCCCGCAGGTTTCTTATGGAAAATGGCTTTGAGCCGATAGTTTTGAATCTTTGGATTTGAATAGTTCTCGAAGCGTAGATAAAAAGTTATCATAGGCACTAAGCTGAGAAAATTATATTTTCCGAGATATAGTCGATGAAAGCTAGGAGTTATAGCACCCCCCGAAGTATAAAGAGAATCTTAGCTTGTAAGGTCAAATAAAAAGAAGCCGTGCAATCTGTCCCAAACACATGTTTCTTACGTTATCGGGGTCACTCAATCCGAATCTGCTATCCATTCGGCTGTGCGGATGAGTTTCAAGATCACATCAAGATCAAATGAAGGTCATTGTAAGATCATTGTAAATGTAATCTGTCCCAAACATATGTAGTCATAATAATATTAAGTAATATTTTATTACAGCTTTAGGATATTTTTTATTATATTGTATTGCGCATTTGCAAAGTATACAGTGAGAAGTCTTAAGAGGATAACAGGTTGTAAGATGTTCCACGGCCAAGCTGCTTCTGGAGTTTACTAATTAATTGGGTAGGTTAAAAAATCGATAAGTAAAAACTTTTTTAACTAAAGTACATTCTTTATTAACATCGTTGATGAATACATATGTTTTTGACTTTCCTATACATCGTAACAAATACATATTGAATCATTTTCAAATAAGAAATACTATTGTCTGAAATAAAAGGTATAACATAAATTATAATTAAGTAATTCAATTATCATTTAATTATTTACAATCATTGTAGTATTTAATAGCGAATCATCTGGGTACTTCACATGCGGTTGATGGCGGGCATAGCCTAGAAACCAAAAAATACTGGCCACATGAGCACAAGTTCCTACTACTATCGCCCCTGAGTAACACGTGCAATAATGTGCTAGGATTGGACCATTATCTTGATCACCACCATAATTATCTATGTCTTCATCCACGTTCACATAACTAATGAATATTTGATGTCTTGCAGCATTTCGGAATCTTGAGAAAATTCGTACTCTTTGAAGTCCTGGTTCATCTATATGTTTATCCAATTGAAATTCATCATTTTCCCTAAGCACCTTCTGTATACTGTATACCCTGTATAGCATCTGTATACTCGAAAGGATGGCTGATTTGGATTCAGTAACGCCGACAAAATATGTGTTTTGGACAGATTGCACGGCTTCTCTTCATTTGACCTTGCAATGAATCTTCTTTAATTTATACCTCGCCGTACTATAACTCTTACCTTTCGGCGACTATATTTCGAAAAATATAATTTTCTCAGCTTAATGCCTATGACAACTTTTTATCTAAGCTTCGAGAACTATTCAAATCCAAATTTTCAGAACTATCGGCTGGAAGCCATTTTCCATAAGGAACCTGCGGGGTAATTTGTAACCACGTCTGTAGACGTTACAACACTTTTTCGGCGTTGTGTACCAATATTGCGAATTCATCGTATTCACACTTGGTGGCTGGAATGATAATATTGTGGATATCAATCACATAGTCAAATGTGAAGAAATGAAAACGGATTATATACTTTGTATAATAGTATAAAGGAAACAAATCTATTTTTAGAATGCACTCCTTACCCGTGAAAGTATTATTATGATTTTTAAGTCATTATTTAGGCAATTAATTTAAGGAGGTATTATGGTCTAGGTAGCGGTCTTCAAACTTTTACGACGTGCGGAACCCCGCCAACATTTCGATTTTTTTGAGGAACCCCTACACCTAAAAAAAATTTTCGAACACATTTTTTACTGATTATTTAATATATTTATAAATATGTACTAAGATTAACAAAATAAATATTCCACTAAGTAAAAATTAAATTAAGACTTTAAAATTAAAGTCAATATTTATTGAGTAGTTAAAAAAAGAGTAAATATAATCAATGACTGGGATGTGCTTGAATATTTTTATATAATATGTTCAAATCAGGTACTATTGTCGTTAAGTTGCAATCGCATTTCAAATTCTGCATTAAGCGGATTGCGATACTTTGTTTTTGTCGCTACGTACGCGAAATTTCGTACCGGTACGTAGTTGCAAAAGGCATTAATACATTTATTGCCTGGTCAGCAATTTCAGGATACTTCTTATAAATCTCTACCCAAAAGTCAAGGGAACGGCGACGTAACCAATGCGAAGAACGCTGCGCCGCGCCGGCTTATAGTTATAAGCCGACTACTTGCACTTGCATAAATAGATAAAGCTTTTATAGTAACTTATACGCGTGTACTTATAAAAATAAAAGTTTTAAGAGTATAAAGAGTAGGTACACATAATTTTTTTTTAAATTTTGTAATTCTCAATAAAATTTTAAATTTTTGACTGAGTCGCGGTACCCCCAGAGAGGTTGTGTGGAAGCCGAAGGTTCCGCGCAACACAGTTTGAATACCGCTAGTCTAGAGGTATAAATTTTGGGCATTTTGTCGAGCTCGATAAAAAAAACAGAAAATATTTTTACCATTCATTTTTTTACATTTATTGATACTTACTGTTACAAATTCGCTTCTCACTACAGGAATCTCGGAAACGGTAAGAGCTACGAAGTAGCTTAAATGGGGGTAAAGTTGCGTAATCAGGGGACCAACAATATGCTTTTAAAAAATCAAGGCTAACATGATTAGATTTCGAAATATTTGAAAAAAAAACGAAATTTTGGAAATCCGATTTTGTTTAATTTCAACCTTGTTTGAGATATTGAAAAAAGAAGAACACTTTCTCTTGGCCACTTTTTGCTCTCTATCGAATCGCATAATCAATTTTTATATGTAACGTTTCGTCTCTCCAGGACCATCATCAACTTAATTTTTTTAAATACGACCCTGGAAATTTTAGTACATTTTTTACAAGCCTAACACTTTCTCATGGCCACTTTTTGCCCTCTATCGAATGGCATAATCAATTTTCATATGTATCGTTTCGTCTCTCCAGGACCATCATCAACTTCATTTTTTTAAATACGACCCTGGAAATTTTATTAGGTACATTTTTGCAAGCCTTCATGACCCCCGATACTGTACTGCCTCATCCCTAACCAGATTCAGACGTTTTATCTCGAAAAATTAATCTTCAGTATATTCGTTAGATTTCTTTGTTTATTGAATTATTGCACACTGTAAGTGTCGTTAGACCCTGTGAAATCCATCTAGTTTACCTATTTAAACTATTACCACCACGCGCTACAATAGAATATTTATTATTATTAACTATTACCATCACTTGATCATACATAACTCAATAAGTTGTTCCGTCAAAATTAAAACATTGTTACAATTTTACTTTTATTATGACAAATTAATTCTTAAAAATGCATCTGAACAACCAAAACGTCAACTGAATAGTATTCTTTAAAAAATTTTAGTAAATGTTCAAAAGCATTTTCGTTTTGGCAAAGTTTAAAAATAAAGCTCTGTAACTGCAACTGTGAAAGAGCTGTCAGATATATTTGTATGAATATCATGAAAAAAGTAGATCGGAATTTGTTTGAATTTTGAGCATCCGAGAAGCCTAGAGATAACTATGGACACGGGAATAAAATTATAGTAATGTTTTATTTTAATGCGTGGTGGTAAAAGTTGTAATAACTAGGTGGTATAACGACACTGACAGTGTACGATAATTCAATAAGCAAATAAATCTAATTAAAAATTTTGATAAATTTGGAACGAATACACTGAAGATGAATTTTTCGAGACAAACTGAACCTGGTTAGGGCTGAGGCAGTACAGTATTGGAGATCATAAAGGCTTGTAAAAAATGTACTAAAATTTCCAGGGTCGTATTTAAAAAAATTAAGTTGATGATGGTCCTGGAAAGACGAAACGTTACATATAAAAATTGATTAAGCGATTCGATAGAGAGCAAAAAGTGGCCATGAGAAAGTGTTCTTCTTTTTTCAATATCTCAAACAAGGCTGAAATTAAACAAAAACGGATTTCCAAAATTTCGTTTTTTTTTCAAATATTTCGAAAACTAATCATGTTAGCCTTGATTTTTTAGAGGCATAATGTTGGTCCCCTGAGTACGCAACTTTGCCCCCATTTAAGCTACTTCGTACCTCTTACCGTTTCCGAGATCCCTGTAGTGAGAAGCGATTTTGTAACAGCTTGTATACACAAATTATATTGTACAATGCTAGATGGACAATCGTGCAATGCCATGTTTAAGGTCATATTACATGTCACACTAGTGGATTTTTAATTTTTAGCGGATATAATGTAGCCCGAAATCATTTCAGTTGCACTTTGGACTGTCACAGTATATTTGCTATATACTAAAATATTTTTATTTTAGGTATGATATCAAACTATCTGGTTTGAATAGAAAGAAATTATTCTCGTATTCCTAAATTTCCACTATAGATATGTATTGTGTAGTCATTTTCCAATTGAAATTTTTGCGTATGTTCATTTGACATGGCTACGCATAATCAATAATACTACAGAAATAAGTTTTTGGGCCATAGGACACATGATCTGAAACGATTAATTTTTTTCAGTTTAAAAGTCTGCAGAACGGCATTACAGGAGAACAGTAAACAGGAAGCGATAACAACTTCTCTTCCGGAACACGGCCCCCCGAATGATTTGCTAGCCTCAGCAGTTTTCAGGTCGTAGCGGAGTACTTATGATTTAGAAGGGTATATGGGTAGAAACAGTAGTTAAGCCAGGGCCCTGAGCCCTTAGATGTAGCATGGTTTTAATAGCTTCTAAAGTTTGACTGCTCTCAGTGTACAGTTTTCGCATGGCATTCTGCCCGCCTTATCTATTTTGCCTTCTTCCTATCTAAAAAAAATACTTAAAACTTTTCAGTATAGTAACCATTTCCTAATAAAAATATTTAAATATCTATTTGGTAAATTAAATAAATAAATAATATACCAATAGTAAAAGTAATAATAATAATAGTAATAGTTGTTTGCACGTAGTATGTACATACAACAATAGCTAGTTACATTAATTAGATTGCAAGAAGTTAAATACAATTAGAAAATATCATATTATCAACTTAATAATTAAGTTAAATAACTTGGATATGAACTCGTGTTCAAAAAATTAAAAAAATAAAATAAACATTGTTAATGTAGAAGTACATTTGCGAGAAGAACAGAGGCCTGTCTAATTTTTGTCCTAATGAGTTTTTAATAATCTTGTTAGATGTTGGAATATTATTTATACGTAACCTATACATTATAAGAAAAACCCTATGTGGAGGGGGTTAAGTGAGGTCGTTTTGGATGATGAAGTTATGAAATCAAACTATAGAATTGAGTATTCGTCTGTATTTTAAATTTGTGGTATACTTATAGTAATTTTATTGTAAATATTAAGTTCATTTAGGTTTCTCCAAACTAGTTTAGAACTTTCTGCATTAATATTAAACATTCTAAATAACTTCTTAATTCATTGCGAATTGCTAGATTGGTTTGTCTTGTAATAGTTCCAGTGACTTTCTTTTTTTTAATTTATTAAAAGCTCCTTTAGCTATCTTTAAATCGATTTATTAAATTATTATTATCGGTAATAACGGCGGCTTTTGCTTTTTTATCTCTATCAATTCATTAAAATACTCAACTGTGATATTTATACTACCTAAGTGTACCTATTACTTATATGGGGTGTAACTGCATGTTCCCCAGAATACTAGATATTCTTTATTTTAAATCAAATAAATGGGCGAATTATAATTCGTTTTTTAAACTGCACTCAATTTCTTGTTTACATCGCTACTAAACAGGCCACTCTACAATGGAAAATATTTTTTTTAAATCAAATTGCTTTTGTCTTCCTTAGTGACATTTTATTTTAATCATAATTTTTTTATGACAATATAGACGAAGCTCCGAACGCTATTATTTTTAAAAAAATATATTTTTTTGTACGTATGTAGATACGTTACTAATTGTAAATAAAACTAATTCAGCAAATTATTTTGAGGTTTAATAATTTCATTACTGGTATAGCTGCATTACTTCTGTAGTAGAAAATAGTTTAATAAATGGCTCATATATACCTTTCAGCGAACTGTTCGTGGCAAAGCTAGACGTTGCTGATAAAGACCGTAAAATAAATCCAGTCATCCTGAAGGTAATTTTTGTAATATCGAAGCCCTCGCCGAATTTACCAACATGTGGCGCCATTTTATAATTGATATATACGGAGAGGACGTTCGTTATGTAACATGTGCGGATAAATTTATACGTGTTGCATATTTTCCGGAGTGAAATACTATTTTAGTGCATCGGTAGCCGCACTGCAAATGCTATTTACTGCTGCAAAAAATAATTATCGCCAGGCGTTCGTTTTTTCATTTAAACATGTATTTGGGCGAGCCTGTAAATTACAACAGCACGCCTGATAATTACAGTACATGTAGGGGTTACAAAGCGCATATCATATATAGAGTGTAAAAAATGTCAGCTAAGCAATAAAAGAGAGTAAAAAAATATAACCCACAAGTAGGGGTAAAAAACATATTTAATTTTCCGTCATCCTGGTGTGATAGAAACAAAAACGTCATACAGTTGACCAGATTTTTAGCATTGTATCTTTCATTAATATATAGCATTTTACAACCACTATAAAAGGGTATACGTGGTACTTTTAAACTAATATAAATAGTTAGTGCATAAAAACTAACAATTGTGGAGATGACATTTTTCTTTTTTTTTCTGGTATATATAATTTAAAAATTAGTCAATTGTTTGTTTTTATGCACTGATTATTCCTCATAATTTTAAAGTTCAGCATCTCTTTCTTCAGAGTGTTTTGTTTTAAACGATGCATACATTGTACCTACCATACTTTATCATCGTTCTTCAAAATTTTGCAGAATTGTATCGGATATCGGGGTATCCCAAAATTCACGCAATATTTGAATTTTGCCCCATTTGCGCGAAAAACGAAAAAAAGACAGCATGACAGTTCAGAGTTATAAAATGGTTTCGTCAATCGCCATTATTCCATGGCTAGAAATTGGCCTCAATGATTTGGGATCGAGGGGGATTATCCCTCTTTATCCTGCCTCATCTCGTGTAGGCCTGGACAGCCTTCGTAGGTGGGCCCCATCCGTCGTCTACCCCGACCGCAAATGCGGCCGGTGTAGGCGCTTTGTGGGACCTCCTTTTGTCCTGGCTGGGCCCCGCCGGCTAGGGCCCTTTCTTCTGGCGCTCTTCTTGCTTCGCCGGCTCGTCTGTGTAAACCCCGGGGGTAGTGTCATGTTTATGTGTGGTATGGTTGGGTAGGGTAGTGCGGCTATGCAGCCTGGGATGCGCTTTGCTAAGG
>NW_019417102.1:17340-35881 GCF_000390285.2 Anoplophora glabripennis
CGTGTGTGTGTGTGTGTGTGCGTGTGTGTGTGTGTGTGTGTGGGGGGGGGAAGGTGTGTAAGTGTTAGTCGTGTGGGGATGCCCCCTCACGGGGGCGTACGTGTCTTTTGGTGTATTTGTCTGTCTGGTATATTGTTTGTCGGGGGTCGCAATTTTAAAGAAATGTATTCTAAAGTAATGCAAATAACTGATAAATAAGTAAAAACTTACCTGGGCATAACCCCGGCACAGGTGCTGTAACAAAGATGCCGACGGCGTCTATGCTTAAGCCGGGGATTAGGTCGGTGATTAAAAGGAAAGAAAGGGATTCTTTCCAGGTAGCCTTAATAAAGGCAGGTAGAATTTGCTCCTTGCACTACACTTTCACAAAACACGTGTGCTCTGGTCGGCTGCCCGCTAGGAACTGCTTCGTCAATCAACAAAATTGTCGCATTTGGGGTTCAGAAAATTCACGAGTGAAACAAATGCATCCACATGTCACTGTTTTGTGCGGATTTTGGGCTGGAAGCTATCGCGACTTGATAGTCGAATGTTTTTTACTGAACTTGCAAGATATGGATGTAGACGACATGTAGTTTCAACAAGACGATGCCACATGCCTTACAGCCCGAGAAACAATGCAATTATTGCATGGGTTACTTTCTGGTCGTGCAATTTCCCGTTTTGGTGATCAGAACTTGCCTCCTAGATCATGCGATTTAACACTGTTGGACTATTTTCTTTGTTTTTTTTTGAAGTTGTAACAGAATAACAATAGATCGGTAAAGAAATTTATATTTAATTGCATGAATCGATAGCAGATGTCCGTAGCTGTCCGTTCAGTTATTACCACTTTTTGTACAAAACGATTTTTAATTTAACTGCTTCAAATGAAATAGGGAGGGTGATAAGTGTTCATGTACTGTGCCTCGAAGCCACGAGGTAATCCGGCAGATTTTGCATACCAAAATACGACCCAAAGACCTGGAGCTCGATTCTTGACTGTGAGAGAATAGAATGCTCCCTGGGGAACGTTCCCAAATTTCGCTCTACTACTGTTCTATCACAAAATTCATACTGTATTCTCGACACAAAGGGATCGAGCCATGAAAGTGAAAAACGAGGAACAATGTTGTCAAATGTCCAATCAGAAAGCAGCAAATAGGCGGCAGAATGAAAACTAGTGATGAGCTAGTCATGAAATAAGTGCTACTTTATTTAGAGTTATTGTTATTTGTTTGTCAGTGTCAGGTGCAGTCAAAAAAGGAAAGAAAATGGAAACTAATAAAAAACGAAGTTAAATTCAGTAAGTCCTAACCAAAAAGAACTTCTACAGCCACTAGAGAGAAAATAAGGGCTAACTGGGAAGAACTTATAAATATTTTAATACTATATTAGGCAGATCCATTTTATTATATTATTATTTTATTCGTGTACTGTACAATCCTTCAAGTAAACACAAATTATACGAACGATTCCTCAAAGTTCTCGAAAGATATCAACGCAAAACAGTAACTAGAGATACGAGTATTACAGACAGATTGCAAAATTCGTAATTTGTGAAACATGTCAAAACATATAGGGTTAAGTTTAATGATCCCTGCCTGTACCCCCGAAAATATCAGTAGAAGAAATAGGGAACGATTCTTCTATCACTACTGTAACAAAAGCCGGGACGCGTGGTCATTTATTTATTAGTTCTCGGAACGGATGGGCCAACTAAAATATTTCAGTTAACACAAATTATCGAAAGTTGAGGGCTTTCAAGTAGGTAGCGTCATCCTTCGGAGAAATTTACCAATATTTTTAACAAGTTCACTTAAACTGTCGGGGCCATGTGTTGAGCGTCTAGTATAAGAGAAAAATCGATATTTCTAATAACGCGCGAAACCACGAGAAGAGCGTAAAGATTCCAAAGTAGAATTAAATTAAAATTGTAAATTGATAGTAATTCAAAAAGATAGTCATGGCTGTTTTTTTGACGGATTTTCCAAGCTATAAGAGTAGATTAAATGAGATCGACTAATCCGTCCCGTAGTTGCTACACGGAGTCGCTAGAGGAAGGCTAGGGTTACTTGTAAGTCACGTAATTGCTTATATAAATGTAAGCCCAGTCAAATTAGGTAATTATTAACCTAGTATAGTTATCCAAGCGTCCCGATATCCAGGGTTCCCGCCAATTAGATAAGAACAGAAACTTCTGGACCCAAGAAATGGGCATGTCAAAGCGAAGTGTGGAATTCGAGAAGGATCTGCAAGAAAAGCAGTTCTTTCTTAGATTTCACGTTGAGCAGTCGACCTAGTTTTAGATTAGAGTCTCGGGCTAGTTAATTAAATTTAATAATGGCTAGTCTTTTCCAAATTTTTGCTATGAAGCGCGCATTCCCTGAATCTCGGTACGCTGTCGCGTGTAAATAAATTAATTAATAATGTTGTTCGAGCCGTTGTGTTGTTANTTTTCCAAGCTATAAGAGTAGATTAAATAAGATCGACTAATCCGTCCCGTAGTTGCTACACGGAGTCGCTAGAGGAAGGCTAGGGTTACTTGTAAGTCACGTAATTGCTTATATAAATGTAAGTTCAGTCAAATTAGGTAATCATTAACCTAGTATAGTTATCCAAGCGTCCCGATATCCAGGGTTCCCGCCAATAAGATAAGAACAGAAACTTCTGGACCCAATAAATGGGCATGTCAAAGCGAAGTGTGGAATTGGAGAAGGATCTGCAAGAAAAGCAGTTCTTTCTTAGATTTCACATTGAGCAGTCGACCTAGTTTTAGATTAGAGTCTCGGGCTAGTTAATTAAATTTAATAATGGCTAAAGTATTTTACAAATTTTTGCTATGAAGCGCGCATTGCCTGAATCTCGGTACGCTGTCGCGTGTAAATAAATAAATTAATAATGTTGTTCGAGCCGTTGTGTTGTCATTTTGTTTGTTTTGTTTATTGATATTAAAACCCTTCCTGGAAGTTTTGGTGTTTCTTTTTGTTTCTTCCAACTTCAGTGTCACCCCGTATAGCCAGCCACTGGATTACATTCTACGTAAGCAATAGAGGGTAAGTGCTTGAAATTCATTCTCTGAACATACAACATTTCTAAGTTCCCACGTATTAATTAAAGTATAATGATAAATCATAAACTCCCTTTCGAGAATTAAATAGTAACTCTTTTGAAATTCAGACTCGTTATGATACTGGTCATAACGAAAGATAAATAGATAAAGAAATAACCCCTCAGGTTACACTACTCAATAGAACACCTTTCAAGAATACCGATTAATGAGTTTTAGTAGAAACACGCCCCCTTTCTCTCGTTCTTTCTACTCCCCATAATTCAAGAATAAAGTCCCTGGTTTTAGGTAAGTGTCCTATGAGGAACTAATACCGCTTTATAATTGTAATTAAAATCAACTAGTTAAAGCTGTTTGTCGTAATTACTGTCTGCAGTTTTTTTTTACTGCTGTGGTTATTGTAAGTTTTAATTTGTTAATGTTTCTAAATTATTCTCTTACTTATTATTGTTACTTACTCAGTACTGTGATCGAACGACTATTTTAGGTGTGGTACTTTAAATAAAAACCATTTTTCACTACTGAAAGATTTCTTAAAACCTTGACAAAGTCTAAGGTTTATGACAACAAGAGTATGATCACCCACACCTTAAAGGAGGAAATTGAGCGCTGTATCAACACAGTTTAGCCGCATTTATACAAAACGGTCATAGAAAATTTCAACAAAAGAATGCGTATGTGCCAGCAAAGCTATACCTATATGGTATTCCATACACAACCCTATACTGTATACTTTATGAACCAAAAAAAAACCTACAATTTTTAATTAAGAACGTGTGTTTTTTTTTATCAAAATTACCGGTTGCGTGAATTTTGGGACATCCATTACATCCAACAAGTACGTTCTTTTTTATATGCTATAACTCAATATTTGATTTCAAGATTGATAGATTTTAAATTTTCTTTTCTGATCTTTATTATTTTTTCCTATTTGACTAACATATTGCATTTGTTTTTATGCCCCTCATTAAATATCTTCCAGAATTTGGCATAATGGAAATATATGTTTTGTTTTAAATTGCAAGAAATCGCCGATGGTAACAGACGCATGTATCTCAGAAACGAAAGAACTGACATCTTAGCATCTTCGAGATGAACAGATTTCATTAGAAAGTATTAGAAGAATATTGAATTATTCCTGAAATTCAATTCAATAGTCAAAATGGGCAATACTGGTTCCCCTGTATTCTTTAAGTAACATATTCCGTGTTATCTTCTACCACAACATGTTTGCTCAATGAGGAAGAAATAACAGGAATTCAATTCTGCCGGGACATTCAAAGTTACAAATAAAACGATAATTGAGTAAGAGATGAAGACCAGAACGATCTCTAAGTCAATACAATTTTGGCTAATAAAAGCGGCCGTAATGAAAAGTTCCGCCAACTGAAAGGATTCATAAAACCTCCTTCTGCCATTCCACGGTATATTTATATTGGCAGTTCGGGTAAGGAATGAAAAAACTTTTAATTTTTGTACTGCTTGGATGCCCGGAAATTCGACTATAGACAAAGCGCAGGAATTCGAAAAAAATTTGTATTATCTATTCTGTTTTCATACAATGTGCATAAATTTATGTAAAAATATAAAATTCTGTTTTAACTAATACAATTATTAAGTTATCTTTCTTTAGAACCATGATTTTCGCTCAATAGTGTCCCATCAGGAACTGCGTCGATCGATATCTAGGAAAGTATTGCTCCGAAAAATTTGAAAATTTGGTAACATGGCAATGTCCCACGGGCGAACACAACTAAAATATCTAGAACTCTCTAGCACTTCCGATTATACCGGAAGTCGACACCAACTTCGTTATTTTAAAAGGGACACCCTATATATTATTGCATTTTCGGATTCTACGTAAAATTTGAAGGTCACTTTATTAAATATTTCCTATACCTAGGAGTTATAGATTTTGAGACATTAATTTTTAAAGAAAAAATTTGACAGATGCAAGAGTCCGCGGAAATGCTAGTAATTCTTTAGAGGAGCGTGATATCAAGGGGATTTTTGGTACCTGTAAAGCGCATAGGTAACGCTAAATTATGGTATACCAACAAATTAAAACATTTAATACTATGTGTTTAATTTTTGCTGTTATATTTTGATAACATCAAACAGCTATAACTTTGTTAACTTAAATGGAACACCCTAGATTTTTAAACTGTTGTATGCAGATTGAAATTTCCTTTCAAGCGATATAATCATTCTTAGAGTTGCCGTTACGACTTTTAGAGATATTTGCAATTTTCTATTTTTTGGACACTTTTTTTCGTATGAGACCTGTTGTCAAATTGACCATTATCAGAAACACTTCAAAACAATTAAAATAACTTGACATTTGTCAAGTTAGTTGTCAATTATTGTTATGTCTGTAATAGTTTTTGCTGAAAATTTAAATAAACATGCCTGGGCATGGTTTAAATAATACGTATGATAATTATTTTAATTTGTTTATTATTTATGGAAAAAAGCCGCAGACTTTCTACATGTTCTTGAAATTACATTGTCACGCTTTCCATAAATAACAAACAAATTAAAATATTCCTTATTAGTATAATTTAAACGATCCCCAGACATTTTTATTTAAATTTTTAGCAAAAACTACTCACACACAACAATAATTTGACAACTAACTTGACAAATGTCATATTATTTCAATTGTTTTGGAGTGTTTTTGGCCATGGCCAATTTGACAACAGGTCTTATAATAGAAAAACTGTCCAAAAAATAGAAAATTGCAAATATCTCTAAAAGTAGTAACGGCAGCCCTAATAATGATTATATGCTTGGAAAGAAATATCAGTCTGCATAGGACAGAGTAAAAAAATATAGGGTGTTCCATTTAAGTTAACAAAGTTATAGCTGTTTCAACTTATCAAAATGTAACAGTAAAAATGAAACACCTAGTATTAAAAGATTTAATATGTTAGTATAACATAATGTAGTGTTACCTATGCCCTTTATAGGTACCAAAAATCCGCTTGATATCAAGCTCCTGAAAAGAGTTACTAGCATCTCCGCATCTGTCAAATTTTGTCTTCAAAAATTAATGTCTCAAAATTTATAACTCCTACATATAGGGAATATTTAATAGTGACCCTCAAATTTCACGTAGAATACGAAAATGCAATAATATATGGAGTGTTCCATTTAAAATAACGAAGTTTGTGTCGACTTCCGGGATAACCGGAAGTGCTGGAGAGTTCTAGATATTTTAGTTGTGTCCGCACTGGGGACATTGCCATGTTGCCAAATTTTCAAATTTTTCGTAGCAGTACTTTCCTTGATATCGATCGACGCAGTTCCCGATGGGACACCCTGTATATTTGTGATTTGACAGCTAGCGGTGAAAATAAAAGAATTACTTATTTTGTTTATGAAGTGGATATAAATTTTGCATATATTATTCAGAAGTCAAAAATGTCACACAAGCTTCATTCCACAACACAGAGCACGGAGTTGAATCCAATTCAAATCTAAAGTAAAGAATTTGGAAATGTACCTATAGTAAGATTAGTTAAAAAGTAGTTCATAGGTCTATATTTATGCAAATTGAATCATTGTAAAATTGTTAGTTGGTAAGGTGCTAAAACAAAAATTAAAAATAAAACATTGCAATGGAATACAGAAAGTTGCATATCAAATGAAAGCTTTAAAAATAAGCAAGCCAAAACTACATGTAATTATGTAGATTTAAGAATAGTGTTTGCATAAACCTACAATTTGAAAAAGAATTTTTCTGGTAGTCTGGAAACTGCAAGAAGATTTTGGAATGTTCTACAATAGTCGATTGTTTCACCAAAAACTAAGAAACAGAGCGTCCAGTCCAGTTAAAAATCAGAGTCCAGTCAGTCAGATGACTAATATAGTTGTCAAAAATAAACCTTTTAAATTGGATTACATTAAAAAAATAAATTAAAAAAATTTGAAAGTAGTATAGTTCTATAAATCAAAGTGGAGTGTAAACATCAACAAACAGGATAACCTGAGATTCAGCAAAGTTCAACCAAGGTGCCAAGGCAAGCCAAATCAAAAGGTATTATCAAGAATTTTAAAGAAAAATGTTCCATTCGCCTGGAGTTTTCAAATGAAGAGGAAGCCGCAATACGTACGATACGTATACATAAGACACGTAAAGTTAGTAGCAGTTTACCAAACACAAAATAACTGGCCTCACGCACTGGGTGGCCCAGAGAGAATCGAAGAAAGGCAAATTAGAGACAGAATAAAAGCGAGTCAAAATCAAAATTAATGTTTGTAAATTTATGGTAAGGTTAGCTTTCTAGGTTTCTTATAATGAAATTATAATATAAAAAAATATAAAATTAAAAAACCATTTTTTTGCATACAAAATAAAAAAATAAAATAATTAAAAAAAAAACAGACTGAAAATTACATTCAAACATACATTTAAAAAAATGTCTGTGGGAGAATTCGCTTTTGAGAGAGAATCGTACGAGAAAGCAAAACAAAATAACCAAAGAATATTGATTAATATACATTACATGCCCTTGAAGCATGAAGCATTCATGTTTCAATGTCCGTAAATGTTTTATTCACGTTCTCTGAATTAAATTCGTCTTAAACAATAAGTAAATCACATGAATAAGTAATCAATTACGCAGGCAACATGAGGGAGTAGTTTGGAGGAGGTTTATCATGTAACAAAATGCTTTTAATTCTATCCGCTGGGATGCTTCGTGATAAACTTCCCTTTTGGTTGTAGTGGGTTGTATAACATATGCAAAACCTGTTTAATCAGCTGCTACTCTGCCGAAATTAGTCCCTAATCCTAAAAATCTTGCGGGCAGCCTTGCCTGTGAAACGTTAAATAACCCAAACCATAATGTTGAAAGAAGATATTCTGCCAGAGAGGTAATGTTAATTTTAATGTTTTATACGCAGATGGTATTCACCTTTTAAATATTTTTATTAAGTATAACGCTGATAGTGAATAAACATAGATACGATTTACATAAATAACGTATAAGAAATTAACCTCAAATATAAAAAGACTGTGGCAAGTTATATAATAATAATAATAATAATAATAATAGTTTATTTTCCATTTTGACAATATACATTGTATAGGAATAGTCAATTAAAAGAGATTACAGGTTTAACTTTATTCAAAGAGCAAACATACACGTATTAAAAATATACTGTAATATGTATATACATAAAAATAAAAACAATCACACTTATTTATAAAGTAGGTTTCTACATAATAAAATATTAACATATTGGAACATTTCAGACATTGATGCACATAGACACATAAAATTACATGTACTCTGACAGTGAATAAAAAAACTTATCTATCAGATACATTTTTAATTTCTTTTTGAACTTTTTAATATTTTGTAGCGATTTTAAATTATCTGGAAGACGATTAAATATTTGTAGTCCGATGTAATTTGGAAATTTTTTGGTTACATTAAACTTTACTGATGAAATGTAAAAGTCATGTTTAATGTCATATTAATTTATGTCTTACAGTTTGACCAACCTCATCTTGTCCCCGAGATGCACAGATCATGAAAAGAGTCCTTAGTACGAGAGTCAGACAGGAGATCTTAATAGTAGGCCACATGGACGTAGTTATAGCACGTTCAGTCAATTAGAAATTACATAAACATTAAAGTACTCGTACATACACGCAAGTTAAGCTGCGCATAGATACCCCCCCTTATGGTAGGGCAATAGGTTTAGGCTCAAAATGAATGTGGTCAATCTGTAAATATGTAGAATATCCATGACATTTAAAAAGAATGAAATTGTTTTAGATTTGTATCTTTACTTCTAATCGAAACCTATAAATTACATTATGGAATGTAGATTTCCTATAATGTTGTGTTGCGCAGAAGTGCACAAACTTTAAGTGAACTTTCTTTTTTCAAATAATAAAATACAAACCTTGATTCGGTAGCGGCCGTTTCTGAAGTAACATAATATGTTTTTTAAGATGCTTGCAGAATTCTGCTTTACCACTGCCACAGATAATGTCGTGTCAGTTAAAAAAGAACAAATTCTGAACAAGGACGATTTCATTTCATTTATGTTGTTATTGTTTATATACAACAACATAAATGAAATATAAAAAATATTAATCATTTTTATAAGGGCCGCTTTATATGTATAAAACACTTAAATAAAATTTAAATTAACTCTAGAACTAATGTTGGTAAAAAAGATTTTTTATCTGGTAATATAACTTTAAATAAGACACAATTCTAAAAAATTCGAGAACATTATTACCGTATTTTTTTCTAGCCATGTCCCTGCTTTACTTAACAAAATGCAAAATTTCTACGTCAATAATTTTTCTGTATTTTACTTGTATCTATGAATTTTTGCGAAATGGAAACTAGAAATTTTTAGGTTAACTATCGTGTCAGGTAAAGTAAGTAAAAAAGTAATAACTCGAAAATGTCCTGTTTTTACAAGCAAGTGTAATAATAATAATAATCCATTTTATTTCACAAAAGGTTAATACAACAAGAGGTAAAAATAGCGTCAAAAACATACTTACATTAAACACAATATACATATAAAATTTGAGAAATTAGTTATAAAAAGTCATTCACATTATATGGTTCCATGTCCACTAATATATTTTTTATGTCTCTTTTATACAGTTTAAAATTTGTTGTTGATTTTAGGTACGGAGGAAGTTTGTTAAATATTTTTAAACACATATATTCAGGTCCTTTTTCGGTTAAAGTTAATCTATGTATAGGATATGTCACATGCACATAACGCGAATCACTCACTATTTTATTACAAAATAAATTCTTATGTCTAAAAACAAATATTAAACATTCATATATATACAACGCAATTACGGTTAATATTTTATTTGCTTTAAAAATGCCTCTGCATGATTAATATAATAATTTATAAATTATTCTTATTAATCTTTTTTGTATAAGAAAAATCTTTTGCATGTGGGCACTGCTACCCCAAAACAATATTCCAAATTTTACTACAGATTCAAAATTTGAATAATATATGATTTTTTGCGTTTCTACATTTAAATATTTACTTATTACCCTCATACTATAACATGTTTTATTTAATTTTAATGATAAGTAATTAATTTGGTTTTCCCAATTTAAATACTCATCTATATATATTCCCAAAAATTGTGTGGAATGAACCACCGGTATATTAGTATCTTGTAATGTTATATGATTAGGTGTCTCAATATTCGATTGCTTTGTACTAAATAAAATGCTGTTTGTTTTTTCAATGTTTAAAGCNACTATATTTTTCTTTCGTTTATTTTTAATTTTTACCAATTTCAGAGGGAAACCTTCGTTGAACAATAACAGAAATGTAGTATTGAATTCGTTCCACTGCAAATTTACATATTTTTTGTTACAGTTTAATACATGGTCCCAAGTTTGGGCTTGTAGTTTATTTACAAATTTTAATTTATTCTCTTCTGAGAAAAATCTACGATATACAGGGTTCTGTAAGTAGTTTTCTAGAAAGAATTCTATTTTTTGCGTTGTATGGTCAGATATACAAGATTTTATTACATTAACTTTATAATGATATTCATAATAATTAGTAAATATGTTGTCTATACAACTTCTTGAACTTGAAGTAATTCGGGTATATTCATCAATAGTATGAAATACATTAAAAGAGTTCAACAATAATATTAAGTCACTTTTTGACTTTTTGTTTCCAGCAAAATCAATATTAAAATCACCCACGATAAAAATTAGTTTATTCTCTTCCACTATATTTATTAATAACTCTTCCATTTTGTTCAAAAATAGTTCAACGTTTGCGCCTGGTGGTCTGTAGATTGTTATTATTAAAACTTTATGTTTACTTACAGTGAATTCTGCCACAGCACATTCAAATTCATAAATTACAGATAAACTGTTTAACTCTTTTCTTGGTTTTCCTTGGATACAGTTTTTACCATATATTGCTGCACCACCGTGTTGTCCATGAGATCGACAGAAATACGACACTAATTTAAATTCACTAATACCATAACACTGCAATTCAACTTCTGATTTCCAATGCTCCGTAATCGCCAAGAAAATACACTCTGGAAATTCACATATAAATGCACTTAACTCATCAATACAGTTTCCTATTGATTGTACGTTTTGATGTATCAGACTAACTTTTTTACTTTTTAACGATTTGGGTTCACTTTCTTTTGTTGGAGAAAAAAATTGAACATGTTTACTTTAGAGCCTAGTGGCCAAAAAACTGGATTTTTCGCTTGTTCCTCTAAATTTATCGGCAAACCTACTTTAAATGCGCTTTGAAATTTATGAAAAACATTTTGTTATTCTACTACTATATCTGCATCTGGGTCAATTGTACATTTATTTTTAATCGCATCTTTTAATGTTTGTTCTGTCATTTGCGGATCTAGTCTAGATACAAAAAAACATATTTTGCGAGGAATTCCTTTAATATTACTTGTGTTGTGTGATGTTCCATAGAACAGGGGTTTTCTATTTTTATTGCTGATGTTCCTTTGTCTACTTTTTACCCGCCATTCTTCATCCTTTTCTCTCTGAAATGTTGACTCATTCTTCTGCGCACTTACAATTGTTTCATCGCTTTGATTGCTGGATGAACTCGTTGTTGGACCTTGCCTAACGTCCGAGATATCAGCTACAGATTGTGGATTTTCGGAAGGCTGTTTTTCTTGACAATTTTTTGTGGTTATCTGTCTATTATTTCTTACTGGCTGTCGATGTATTTGATTATCATGTTGGTGCGATCTCTCACTACGAACCGCGGCACTATATGTTTTGGCGTCTTTAGCTGTTAACCTCTCTACTTTTTTCATGAAGAAGTTCATAGTTTTCTTTCAGCAGTTTACTGTTTTCTTCCAGGAGTTTGTTATTTTCCTTTAGAATTTCAATTCTACCTTCCTGTTGCTTTTTTACCTTTTTTAGGTACTTTATTTCCACCATTAGTTTTTCTATAATATCCTGACGATCTGCAACCTCATGTGTACACGTCCTGTTTTGCAATTTATTTGCGTTTACCATGCAACCAGGATGACATATCACCTTGCACTTTTTACATTGCACTTTATTCTTTACGCTTTTCTTGCATATACTGCAAATATTTCTTGTTTCCGCTAAGTTTTCACTTTCACTTGAAGAGCTCTTACTCCACACGTCTTCGTCTTCCGACATCTTGACTACTCAACAGCGTGAAATTTCTGGGAATTTTTAATGACAATAAATTTCATTAACTAATACTGTTTGATGTGTTTATATCCAAATTCAACGAATTTTCATTTTTATTTATATAAATCATTACCCCAAGTTTCATAATTCTGAGTCACGCGTCTTCAGAGGGATATTTAAGGAAATGGGAACTTTTTTCAAATTTCAACACTATGCATTTCAAGCACGAAACTTTTCCGCACATTTCTTCATATAACACTATACTCTAAATAAACCTTTAACAAGCATGTTGGTAATATTATTTTGTCTACATAGAGAAACTTGAGCTTTATTATTTGAAATTCAATGAATTTTGATGATACCTTCTCAACTTTTAAATTTTCTTTTGTTAAGTCCAAACTGGATTTGGTATGCTAGATAGCTAGCTATAGAATACCAATTATGTCAACATTGAGGATACATTATTATCCTATTTATTGTGGTAATATTTATTCAAAATGTAGAATCAACTTTACGTATTTCTCTCTAGAATTGGAGATATTAAAATCACCTTTTCTTGTATTATATTTGTTTGTCTGTATATGTTTTTTGAATTTGTTTTTTTTTAGTATTATTGTTAGAAGTTAGAGTTTTGGACCTGTATTTTACCTTAAAGTTTACAATTTTCTCCCCACCCCGTAATTGGTATTTAACTGGTGGAGCAACTAAATAAATAAAATAAACGACTTTTCTTATTTTAGTCTCACAAATTCAAATTTCAAGTTTGACCAATTAATCGTGAAACATCGTGTTTTTATATACGTTGACGTAGATTTAATATCTAATCCGAGAGCACGGTTTATGTTTTTGAAAATATATCTTTATGTTCTTCATAGGATAGGTATTTGTTCTCTATTGGCGATTAAAGGTGATAAAGTTTTTAAAAATTACTATTTTTTATATTTTCGCAGCTAATAAGAATTTAAATAAATTATGTTATAAATGTTTTCTTACCACCAACATGATCTAAAAAAGAATGATTGAAAGAAGAAATATATTACATACAAAAAGAATCGAAACGAAATATATTATTTTTCAATCAAAATTAGAAGCCTTATGAAAAAATGAAAACGTTTTGACTTAGTTCAGGGCCATACTTATTATTTTAATAAATTTATTACATCAATCGTCCATATGTTAAATTAACATATTTTTCTCGTTTTTTTTTACCCCAGAACCTAAGAAAATACGAATGTTATATAAAAAATTTTGTGAATTTGAGAAAGCTTATAGAGATATTTCAAAACTCACAGGCGTATACTTTACGAAAAAAGATGAGTGCCACAATATATGATAATTGGAATGCGTGGTTTTGTAAGTAAGTACAAAATATAAGTAATACTTAATCACATATTGTAAAACTATGTTTTCGGGATCGGGTTTATATAAACTTTTTACTATTTTCTCCAGAGAATGTTTCGTTGAAGTTTGTATACTAACAGTGAGTGAAAAAAATAATAAGGGGAGTTTTTGTGGAGAGTGAAACAATACCGTCCTCACTTCCTCGAATACATCCTCTTTAAAAGCTGCGAAGGTCTGTTAGGGAGCTTCAGACAAAAGTATGCTTTTAGAAAATGGAAACTGGAATTGGGTTCTCGAAGATGATGCCCGAAATAAATTAATCGGGGGAATTCAATGAAAGAAAAACGCTGACACGTGACGGTTTTGGATGAGAATTATGCGGTCACAATAAAAAGCAGCCGGAGATAAAACGGATTTTAAACGTATGGCGAAGTTAGTGATAATATACAAAGTCTTGCATTCTTTGTTTGATAATGTAATGAAGTATCAAAAGAAACTGTAATAGGTATAATGAAAATACACATTAGAAAAGCATAGATTGGTACGAATGAATTATATATTCCCATCTTAGTAGGATATAACATATTTTTGAAAAGTAGATGTATAATATCGAATACCTATATTCGATATTACCGACATTGTAATGAATGTTATAATTGATATAATTAAATGCTAGCTGTCAATTTAAATTTTTAACATAGTTACAATAAACATGAAAAATACAGTCACAAATTACTAATCCTAACACGTATATTTTATTTACCCTATGGTATCTTTAAGGTACGTATGTATCTACCAGCACTCGTGAACAATTCACGATCATCCAATGGATTATTCACACATTTTACTTATATTCTTTTGGTTATTTTACGTTGGCCTATTTCTGCTACTATTGCTACATATCGAAGTAAGGAGACGAGCAACCCCCATCCTGGAAATTTTGCCAAACCCCAACATTGTCGTGGAGTAGGGATCTTTTACTTGTATAACATTGATTAGACAAGCTACCAACGGTTTTACATCCTCTCCCAGGGATGGTATGTCTCCTATACAAACCTCGCCTAAATTTGTATAGCTTCTGTGAATACAACAACATACAGACGAGCATCGTGAGTCTTCCCCGGATGATCCAAGTACTAACGGCGAACAGCGTTGCTTGACTTTTCATATCAGTGATATGATTGCCAACTCGCTAGGCCGTACTCGCCCTAATTTTTATCTTAAGATGACAAGTAGTTCGTGTAAGATTAACTGAACAATCTAATTGTCTCGTTAATTCTTACAGACGTTACTACTTCTTATTTTATTCTATATTTAGTTAGTTTAACATTTCATGAAACTTGTTCCAATATTTTTTTATAGACAACAACTTTTCTATCATTTTTCATTATAAATTCTACAACTAACTGAGAATCGAGGACCACATATTTTTTTAAATGACCGGCAGTAGTTGAGAATGTTGGCGCGAATAAAAATAAATGAAGATAATTTTATACGAATTGCTAGTGGTCTTAGCATAATATTCTGCAAACAGACCGTTCGTTGGACAACTATAATTTGAAATTCGTTTCTGTAGACGTCAACGAGGAACTTCAGGCAACCTGGGCTGATTGTGAGTAGAGTTTGCAACTGTGTATAAATTGTTTGGAATATATTTGCTGGTGGATATGCACCTTTAGATATCATTTTTTTTTCTCATTTTTAATATGAATAACTAATATATGAAGTATCTGTGATTAGTCATTGACTGCTATCTGAAATTACGATTTCTTAACTTAACTTTTAAAATATTTTAACTGTGGGTGAGATTTAACCTATAAAATATGTTTTAATTCTCATTGTTACTCAATACCTACTGACACAAACTATTACTGAATGAGGTTACAGTCTGCAAAGCAGTTGTTTCCCACAATATCATTTGTTAAAATCGAATTATTAACACGGATTATTGAATCGCTAATATTTCAAATCCCGAATGGTCTCAAACGATTACTATTATAATTTTTATAAACTTTTCAATAATAATCTACCTTTACAAAAACTGCATCACTACAAAAACTTGAAAACCCGATATCTTGAAACAATTTTAATGCTGAAGTTAATTCTCCTTCTTAGGTCAATTGTTTTTGTTACTGACAATTGTTAGCATCAAACGTAATTTTAGACCCATCTACTATTTTTGACATACATTTCAAAAATGTTTTATTACTTATGATAACTTAAGTGACAGTTTTTGAACAAATTCATCTTTACCCAATCATGTTTTGACTTGAAATACGTTATATATATTTCTATAAATAAAGTTATATGTTTTTTAAATTTTTATTAGTTTTGCACTTTTATTTGACTTTGTATTAAGCTATTTTTTCTTAAGTTCTTATTAAATCATATACATATAAACTTTAACACCAAATATCTAGATTTGCCAAAAAAAATAACTCCATAATAATGGTTAATAATTATCTAATTATTATTATTATTATTTCACTTTTATATTAAGGAATTAATGCCTTTAGTTTGTTACTTTTTGTACGGTTTTAGAATATTTTTCTATAATAAAAAAATTCGTAACCGAATTGTTCCGATTAAAAAAGTTAATATTAATATAATATAGTTATTTTATTATTACATATACATATTTATTAGAAATTACAATTATTTCAAGATAAGTAGGCTTTTTTATAAAGAATCACATTTCCTTATAGACTCGACAATAAAAAAAGTTTTACCTATTACGAACTCTGTCCGTAGACAGATTATATATTCTGGTTCTAATGACGGCAATGTATTAAATATATTGCATTTCTTGCAGAAGAAATCATTGCCTTCTTTTTTCAGTATTTAATATTCTGAGCTGCCAATAGCTGCTAAACCTAAAATTAAAATTTACTAAACTTTTAGATTTTCAGGTTTAACTAATAATTTATTCTGATATCAAGTAGTTTACATTTATCTTCTTTGTTTTTTTATTGTATTTTAATAAAAAAATTATATTATATTTACTAAATAAACAGAATGAAACAAAAATAAAAATTTATAAAGTTCTTAGATTTTCTAGTTTAACTAATTTATTTCGAATCCAGAAGTCTACATTTATCTTATTTATTCTTTTGAATATGCCTGTTCAATGAAAAAATTGATACATTAATTGTATTTTAATACAAAAATATTATGACGACACAAAAATAAAAAAAAATCTATTAAAATTAATATTTGGGAATTTCCGATTCAAAGAAGAAATTCTTATTAATTTTATTAAACAAATAAATAAAGGTAAAGATAATGGAATATTAATTAAAATTTATAGCATATTGTATTTTGTATGCATTTTTAAAGATTTTTTAAATCTAATTCTTTTAAATATACCATTTTGTTTTTTAACGTTACAATGAAAAATTCTCATTTAAGCTGTAAAATTTAAAGCCATGCTTATCAATGTTTCGGATATTTCCAGTTACTTTATGTTTGGGACAACAAAATTCACGGTTTTTCATTTAAAAAAATTGACCAGTTTTTTCACCACTAAGACTAACTGTAGAATGCGTCATTCTCAGTCTCGTTGTTATTCCCACAAGATTTTATTTTATTTTGACCAAGGGCAAAGAAGTGGTTACTAAATGGACACACTGCAGGTATAGTCGAAGTTGTGCTTCAACAATAAAATTTTTGTGACCTTCATTTTAAATTTCAAGTTTCCTTTGATGAATCAGATGAATACTTAAATATATTCTGTCGTCTGAAGGTATCTCTTAAGAAGCTGTCGGATTAATTTTCACGGATTCCTGAGACGACGGATACCTCCATTGTTCTAAGACATTTATTAAGTCCCAGGGTCGTAGTGAAGTGGGCCCGGCGGCGAAAAAAACGTCATTGTAACTCGTTCAGAAACAGAGAGTAGGCTTTTATCATTTTAATTAACGTCATAATTCGGAACACAAAAGGCACGGAGATCCGACGCGTTATCGAGTGTGTCCGAAGACCGCCCGCCATTGTGCGTATTGTTGTGACCCCGTGATTTATACTCGCCATAAATAAGGGGGCGAGAACACCCGATGATGGCTACGGCTCCTGGCGTCCTGGCATCCTGCTACCGCTCCTGGCAAGTTGTGGCGTACACCCTCCGCTGCCACGCATGAAAATTTTTTTAAAATGGATTTATGGAGTACGTGTGGTTCCGGCTGGGGGTCATATTTCTTGGGAATCGCGGAAGCCGAAGGTCGCAGCTCAGGAGCGTGTACTTCCTGTCAAATCTGGGGCGAAACCGTACAACAAACACTAGGTCATCGCATAATGTGGAATATTTCAATGTAATACCGGGTGGACTTTTCTAATGGAGGTATCCCTAAATTTGTTTTAAATGCTTAGAACCTTTAGAACCTACAATTTTTTGTAGATTTTTGGATGCCTCTTCATTTTAAAATAAGTACAAAACTTTTTGTTAATATATCGAATATATGTGAACAAATGAATATTTTTAGAATTTTTTACTGTTACTACACTCATGGGGAAGTTATTGTGACAAAAATATTTATGCGTTTGAAACCATTTTGAAGTTAGTTGAAGACGTTGTTAAATCCACTGATAAGTGCAGCTGGCACAATTCGTCTGCTGACCAGCCGCGCGAACTACCTAGCTGTCGCATGTCGGTTTAGTCAACCAGTTGCCTGTAATAGAACAATAATAATTTCCTTTAAGAATTTAGTTGCCTTTTGATGCTTTAAAAAATTGTGTGCGCTTTCTAAATCTTAATTTAAACCCACGGTGCGCGATCAAATTTTTGAAATTTTCTTAATTAACAATTCTGCCAATCGAAAACCATGCTATCGATGGTTTCAAAATTTTTAGGGTAGAATTGAAATATGTTTTAGTATTTGTTCACAAAGTTTCATAAATATTTATAAATATTTACTTATTTTAAAAATTGCTTTAAATATACATATGATTTTCTACTATTTTTCACCCATTGTTA
>NW_019417102.1:36226-88732 GCF_000390285.2 Anoplophora glabripennis
CTCAAATTAAGCTTGGAAAACATGCTAACTCAGATCTTTAGGTAAAAAAATGCTATCTCAGTGTGACTAGAAATTTAAGTTGGCACATTGAATGATTGAAACCGTGCATTTATAATAAACTTATATAACATATTTTTAAAAAAGTAGGGAATGTTTATGTTCAGGTACACTGTTTATTTTATTTTTTTATTCAATATTTTTCAATTAATTTTGTTAAGTTACTGTTATAAACCACAAAATTGTTAATTAAAAAAATAGAATAATATGCAGTATGCTGCAACACGTAGGTACATTACTCGACGTTTTTTGAAATAACAAATTATAAAAAAAATAGTGTATACCTTAATATATAAAACTGTTTGTTATTACTAAAAATTATTCGACTTTTCCATACAAGTTTGCTTTGATATGATAATTAATAGCGTACTCTTATCTGATTTATAGTCGCTACTCTTGATACACTTATTTTTATTTTTATTTACATAGGCACATAAAAAAAATGTCAATCATTTTCGAAGGAATTCGATGCACTGAACTTGATCCTGTGGTCAAAATTCATGACATCTCTATGAAAAAAAATCAGTTTTAACTCATATTTGGGCCCTTTTTCAATCAAAATTTCACTTTTCTCCGAAATTCATAGAAAAGTCGTGAATTTTGGATCGTGTTCAGCGCAGCGTATTTCGTCGGAAATTGGTTTTGAACTTTTTTTGTGCGCGTGTGTTATTAGTATAAAGTGGTATATGTATAGTTGCTGAAGCTTCTTTGTTACAACAATATGTACAGGGTTATTCATATAACATTTTACCTCCTTTAACTTTTTTATTTTTTGAGTTAGACAAAAATAGTTAATATAAAAGTTATAGGAAATCTTTCTGTGAGTTTAATGAGTTTATGAAAATAGAAATTATACAGGGCGTTCCTAAGGTACGAACTAAATTTATGTTTTTTTAAATGGAACACCCTGTATATTATTCGATTTACGGAATCTCTACCACTTCACATCACTGAGCGTCAGAAAATCAACACCAATATATCTCTATTCAGAGGCAAAACAGGTCCGGTATTTTATCTCTTTGATGGAGTGAAACACATTGAACTTCTCAGACGAGAAATATTTAATTTGATAAATGTTCTTGATGTGCAAAATATTGTCTGGCAGCATGACGGCGCTCTAGTACTCAGAACAAATTCCGTTAAGCAGCACCTAGGCAATACTTATATTGACTGGATAGGTGCCAATGGTACAATTTTGTGGCTTCCCCGAGGTCCAGACTTGATCCCCGTGAATTTTTTTCTCTGAAATAATAAAAAAGAGAACAAATAATGTAAATCACCTGAAAGAAATATATCTCGAGAAACTCGCATATTAAATGAATCTGGTCAAGTCGATAATTTTACGAGAAAAATTATAAGGTTTGTCTTGCACATGATGAAGCAATTATTGAAAATATATAATTTATATATTCGTTAATAAACTCTGAAGTTTCCTTTATGACTACTTATTTAAAATAGAGCATAAATATGTCCACTGCGAGATTCAGTTTTTCAAAGCAGAATATTGAGCAAATTGTTAAGTAAACCCACAACATTTATAATAGCATTGTAATCAGGAAGAGGCAGAGATTCCGCAAATCGAATAATATACAGGATGTTCCATTTAAAAAACCATATAAGTTTGGTTCGTAGGTTTGGAACGCCCTTTATAATTTCAATTTTTTTCATAAACTCACTAAATTCACAGAAAGATTCCCTACAACTTTTATCTTAACTAATTTTGTCTAACTCAAAAAATAAAAAAGTTAAGGGGGGTAAAATGTTATATGAATTACACTGTACAAAACCTATTATAGGAATTCTATTTAAATTTTGAAAAACTCCTTAGCTTAAAAATTCAAAGTTAACAGATTTTATTATTTTTTTTTTTTTTACATTCATAGAGAATTTAAAAGTAGTTTTCATCAAAATCAAGGATAATTGCAAACATTACTACTAAAAATGAGATAATTTGTTTCACATAATATAAAATACGAGTAATAAATATAGGGGGTTATATTTCAAATAAAATTAATTGGTTTGAAATTGACACAATATAATATTTGAACTTTATCATTTTTAGAAATACGTTGTACCAAGAATGAAATGTGATACTTCCCACAAAAGAGATCCTGATTTTTATCCTTTTTTTATATTTTATTAATCAGCAAATACTAGAACTAGATTTCGATTATGTAATGTATTTACATTATAAAATCGTTAATTAACGTATAACATGCGAACATGACAGTCGCTATGTGAGCATGTTAAACCTTATTGCAGTAGAAAATTGCACGAGTTTTTACGTTATGTTTGATGCCTTTTTCATCCAAAAGATAAAGGGAATCTAGTTGAATTTTTGGACAGCGACTCCGTCTTCATAGCAGCGGGTAACAAACAAGTCTTGTTAATGTCAAGTATTATAACTGATGAAAAATTTTAACAGTCTATCCTGCCAAGAACATTTTTAGCAAGGCAGGTACAGAACTTACGGTTCAAGATAACATAAAAGAATACAGGGTGTGCCATTTAACACTCCCGCTACCAACATCTCCCAAATGAAGAAATTTATTTTAGTTCCGGAAACTGGGATTATTAGGTCCCTCGAATAGCTTCAAATTGCAGTTACAATTGTTAGTTCAAATCTTTCTTTATAGACAACGTGGCGAAAGTAAACAATTTTTTGATTTCTGAAATGTGAAAATGAGGTCCATCTGAAAGATCGTTAAATTTTGAGTAAGTTTTGTAATATAAAGTTTTTCCCAATATTTATTTGTTTTTGAGACATGTCGACTTCAATATGCAATGTATGAAAGAAAAACTATTATTTTATTTAAATCACTCTGAGTCAAAATATTGTTATAATGGCTTTATTAATTCCACGTACTAACTAGCAATTAATTATAAAAAAACAAATGATCAACTACAGAAAAAAATGTCCAACGGTAAATCTTATGACTAGTAAGAGTTAAATTGAAAGACGCAAGCTGATAAAACTGTAATTATTGGAAAACTAATCTATCATAAACGTTTTATTTTAAACAAACGACATGAGCTACATGTGACTGAATTTTTTAATAATATTTGATAAAATACGGCTCTTATCTGCCCCTTATAAGATTTACCATTGTACAGTTTTTTTTCTGTAGTTGATATTTGTTTTTTTATAATTTATTGTTTGTTAGTTAGTATGTGATGTAAATAAAGCGATTATAACAATAATTTAAAAGAATATTTTGTCCCAGTGCGATTTAAATAAAATAATAGATTTTCCTGTTACATCATAGATTGCATATTGAAGTCAACATGTCTCGAAAACAACTAAATATTGGGATAAACTGTATTACAAAAATTAATTAAAATTTAACGATCTTTCAGATGGACCATATTCCCACGTTCCAGGAATCAAAAAATTTTTTAGTATCGCCACGCCATCTATACGGAAAGATTTGAACTAACATTTCTAACTGTATTTTGAAGCTATTCGAGGGACCTAACAACCCCAGATTCCGGAACTAAAATAAATTTCTTCATTTGGGAGATATTGGCAGCGGGAGTGTTAAATGGCACACCCGTGTTTAGGGTGTTCCTTTTCAGAAATATGTATTTACTCTTACATTTTGGTGTAAAACGTGTATAAAACTATACAGAAATTTGGAATCAGGATAGCGCTTTATTCTCCTAAAATATTTTTGACGGTATTGTTGTCAACACAGAATTTTACCTTAACATGTTTTTAGCAATACAACAATGTAATTTATCTAGCATAAGATATATTTCTGGTGGTGTCCTAGAGTTTTGCTTGATCAAAAAACTTTCAAATATCTGAAAAATAAGCACTCTACGAAAAAATGTCCTTAATTAAAATTTATTTCTACGGAGCAAATTAGTGCTAAAATTAGTCCCCCCTCCCCTCCTTGTACGTATGACGAGAGCTAACTTTGAAATTTTAAATAAGAACGCCTGTTTTACATTGCAGATTCGGATTCTACGGTTAAAAATACGTAGAATTTGTTTGAAACATATTTTCGATTGATGATAGGTGGCGCTGCAATCTACAAAATTCAATTTTATTCTATTTCTCCTACTGCGAACCTATGCATACGATTCTGCAATACGTTTGCAATAAAAAATATCACGTTAATTTTTGTAACCTTTATCTTTGAAATAGCTCCATAAAAAGAAATCTGGCGAAGTATGATCTGGTGATCTAGGAGGTCAATTCAATAGGATGCTGGACAACTATCATGTCGAATCCACATGTTTTGTCGCATTTCTAAGCTTTCTAAGCTCAAGTCTTCAAGTAATGTTGGCAGTTCATTTTCCAAAATGTCTCAGTTCATTTGACCTCTCAAGTTGCCTTCAATAATGTAGAGGGGTTTTAAAATATTAAAATAATTCTGTTAATTGACAATGACGTGGAATTTTTATTGCAAACGTATTGCAGAATCGTATCTCAGTAGGAGAAATAAGAAAAATAATAATAATTTCTTCTATTACAGCGTCATCTGTATCATGAATCGAATAAATGTTTCAGACAAATCCTATGTACTTTTAGTTGTAAAATCCGAATCTGCAATAAAAAATAAGGATTCCTATTTAAAATTTCAAAGTTACCCCTTGCCCCACCAGGAAGGGGGAGAGAGACAAATTTTAGCAATTTCTTCCGAGGAATGATTAAATTTTGATCATAGACATTTTCATTGTAGAGTGCTTAATTTTCCAGATATTTGAAAGTTTCAAATTCAAAAAATCACCCTGTATATTTTAGCTAAAATTGTATCAGGCCTGACTACTAAGAGTTTCGCAAAACATATGTCTATCAAATTATTATTTTATTGACTAGGATTTATATTAGAAAAACTTTGTATAATCCCTAATAGTTTAGCAGCTTGCTCCTCAAGTGTTTTACTGAATTTTAAGCATCGTATATACGCAGACAATATTTTCAAATTCTCAAATCTAGATACATAAAAAATAAATGTATATTTTATTTTACTTTCAAATTAAATTGTGGCCCCAAGAAGCCTTTACGTCTTTTACGTTTTCATCCAATAATTTCCCTCAACCTTCGTATAAAAATTCCAGTCGGGAGCCCCTTCTTTGACGACCCGGCGACAAAAAATAGGGAGATTTGGAATATTGCCTGTCCCGTGCAGGTATGCATTATTAAATCGAAACGCAAAAGCGGCCGTAGGTGGCCCGGCTATCCTCTTTGCATTAAATCGGCTTAGGCTTCCGGTCGTAGCAGGAAATTTTCCTTTCCAGCTCCAGCGCTGAAGACGAATAAAAGCAACTTTTCGGCAAAGGGGACATTTGAATTTACTTAACGGATTCGGATTTAATCAAAATTTATTTAAAACTATACCCAAAATAATGGAAGTAATGCGTATCTTAAGTATGGAAAGACTCAAAATTGTAGCTTTCTATGCACTGTTGAAAAAAAAAATTTGTGAAATTTCTCTTAAATCGTACTCAATAAAGTCCCTATTGAGTAAAAATTTCACTCTTTAATATCAGTGCAACTCCATTTTTATGATATGAATATTGGGGCAACAAATACGAATTTTACTGAAATCTGAATTTCTTCCCACAACTTTTAACTCTTATTCTGAGCATATAAGAACAATTATAGACTTTGATTAAGGAAGGAAATAAGCTCCAATATGTAAATTGTTCAGAAGTAGAAGACATTTGCATCTGAATCTGTATTACTGATACTTATATAGGGTGTCCCAGTGTGAGTGTACAAAAATTTACTAACGGGTAGACCAGAACAAACTAAGATTAAAATTCTTATAAAATATTTTTCTGCGATGCACTCTCACTGAGTTACAGGGTGTTGTTTAAAAAAATAATAATAACAACTTTCCGCAATAACTCGAAATCTCTCAAGATAATAAGTATTATGGAATTTTCCATCAAGAGAATATGCCGATATGATATTTGTCTACGGTTTCTGTGCTGGAAATTCATTGGCGGCCTTACGAGAATATATACGCAGGTTTCCAAATACAAGGCATCTTCACGGCACGTATTGCAACGAGTTTTCTAAAGAGCCTGTGAGACCGGGTGTTAAAATTGAAAATACCAGAGTAAGAGGTAATTTGGAAGATGCAAACATTTTAGAAGAAAATATAGTCGCTGCTGTTGTTGATGATCCTTCCACCAGTGTCCGAAAAATATCAACGCAAGTAGGTATTCCACGAAGCAGCGTCTGGAGAATTTTAAACCGAGAAGAACTGCACCCACACCACCTACATAAAGCACAAACTTCCAACATCCTCGTGAATCCGAAAAAAGGGTACAATTTTGCAGGTCTGACCTGAATCCGCTTGATTTTTTTACTGGGGTCCTATGAAGTTACTGGTGTACGCCAAACCCAGTAATACGAGAGACGATTTGCTTCAAAAAATTCATGCAACCACCGACCAAATGCTTGAATTTGGTCGGTGGTTGCATGAACACCGTTGATTTGTGAAGGGTTTACAATGCCTTGGTCGAAGATGTCGGGCATGCATTGAAGTAAATATGCAACATTTCAAGCATTTATTGAAATAATTGTTTTCTACGTCTATTTTTAATATTATCATTTTGCTAACATAACTTCGTTTCTGTTCATTTTCAATTTTATTTTTAGTTCCCCAAATACTAAATAACTTTGTTTTTTATAATGACACGTACCTACTAGATAACAAGAAATAGAATTTTCACATGTATTTTTCTACGAACTAATGCAGTTGATAATTTACTCGAAAACAGTTCATTTTTGAGCTAAGAAACAAGATCGATTGCAAATTCAGGAGAACAAAATCAAATTACATAAAACTAGGATATGCAAAATTTATGAAGACATAACGTTTAGGACAAGTTGCCCTAGGCCGCCCATGGCTTCAGATCGAAATAAGCGCCATGAGTTTTAATGACCTTTAATAGATGTACACTTCACCTAAGACTTAAATCCCTGAAAGAAATTTTGAGTTCTTGAAGAAAAAGTTATTATTTTTTTTCTAAACAACACCCTGTAACTCAATGAGAGTGCATCGCAGAAAAATATTTTATAAGAATTTTAATCTTATATTGGTCTGGTCTACCCGCTGATAATTTTTTGTAGACTCACACTGGGACACCCTGTATATTAACGGGATATAAGTATGTTGTTATTTATATTTTATTTATGCATTTCTATCAGGTGGAAAAGGTGGATAAGTAACTTTCAAAATGTTTTTTCGTATACAAAACTATTAGATACATATTTATTACTTACAAAAATAGTAATATTTATAATAATCAACGGGGTAAGTGACATATAAATTTTTTCGTTCTTACTCCAGTTTATAGCAGAAGATCATTGATTTTTGTTATAGTTTCATTTCTATTTAGCCCAGATTCTATATTTGAACCAGATTAAAAGGGTACATTTCCAATACATGTGAAGAAATCTCATATTTCAAAAATATGGACTTATTTATCCCTTACTTGCACCAGGGTCTTCAACTAAAGAGTTGTTGTTTTCTAATACAATTGGTGTTCTTTTTTCATATAAAAGCAATTTTAGGTAAAATGTATTATTGAAAATATCAAAACCATCTGAGAAAATGCAAATTTTTTTGTTTCGGATAAAATGTCCGTTGGCTCCTAAAATAAATAATTTCCTTCATGATAATCTTGCAAAAAGAATATAATAAAAGATAAATAAATAAGATTCGACCATATCTATGGACTATATGCGGGCGAAATGGGCACTCACGCGAACCGGAACATGGACATATAATAAAATAATCATCGTCCAATGGTGACGCCGCGTTAACCTTCTGCGGCAACCCCGAATTCTTCTCCACTCGAGGATTACAGGCTGGTTGCCGGACATGGTCCCAAGACGTATCTAACCTTTCTAGGGATAGCGTTATCGATTAGACATCAGACATATGATTCTTGGATAAATTTTATTCTCTTTATGAATTTATACTCCTGATAAATAATGAATTTCTGGGAAGGTATATTTGGTAAAAAAATTTCAGTGTTCATCAATATTTGTAAGCTAAGGTTTGAAGAAGGACAAGAAAAGCTCAAAAAATATCTCTTTTTTTCTTATCAACAAACATGTGTTTATTAAATTATGCATACTGTACCGTAATCAACTATTTTAAAACAATTGTGATACACTGTTGCAAAATCCATTGAAGAACGTATAAATACCTAGCTCAATGTGTCTGTCGACTAAATTTGCACGAATCAAAGAACACAGTTCAGTTCCTTGCAGAAACTGATATCTTAAACTCCTTTGATTGACTCATTGTCAGTAGGGTTCAGGGATCAACGGGGTTTAACTCAACTTGCGTAAATATACTCGTATGTAACGAGGAGTAGTTCCTCTCACCTCAACCTTCGAACCTCAACCAAAATACGAATCATCATAACTAACTTCAATTTTGTTGTCCAGGGTGGGTCAAAAACATAAAAATGTTATTTTCTGTAAGAATAAACATACCTTATTTTGCAAGATACGAAAAAGAAGCATTCTCGATAAAAGTTTTTGCTTGTTTAGAAAATACGAATCACCATGACGAACTTCAATTTTGTTGTACCGGATGGATCAAAAACACAAAAATGTTATTTTGCGTAATAGTACCTAAACACACCTTATTATGCAAGATACGAAAGAAAGGCATTCTTGATAAAAGTTTTTGCTTGAAAAATGGATAAGAATCACCTTATCAAAAATTTAATTAAGTTTTATCTAGCATACCTCTAGAGTAATTGCTAAAATAATAATGACACTTAAGGACATACTTACTGTCATTGTCTTTATTTAATGAAGTTAATTATTTAATGTAAAATAGTTCTCATCAAATTGCTATTTACTGAGCAAAAGCTTTTTATAACAAAATACGTCACGGAATAATTTAGCGAACAATTTGTAGGAATTGTAATTGAAATGTAGGAGGAAGTCGGATGGCAATCTGCAAGATAATAAAAATGTTTCAAAGAACCGCTTCGGTTTTAAACCTTAAAAAGGAAAAGAAAAAATATAACCAAAACGATATTACTCCTATGATGTCCCTTAGGAACCGTGCTATCAAGAATGCCTTTTTCGTATCTTTCAATGTAGGCAAGTTTACTCTTCGTCACGATGATCCGTATTTTCTAAATAAGCAAGCCTTTTTTCGTATCTTGCAAAATAAAGTATGTTTACCCTTATGCAAAATAACGTTTTTGTGTTTTTGACCTATCCTGTACAACAAAATTGAAGTTCGTCATGGTGATTCGTATTTTCTAAACAAGCAAAAACTTTTATCAAGATTGCCTTTTTTCGTATCCTTCACTTTTTGGTCCATTTGTTCTCTTGTAACCTCAATCCGCGGACATACTGTAGATGTCAAGAATCGTAGAGTGCCATAATACCTGGAAGTAAACATTAACCGCGAAACTGAAATAGTATAAACGTATATATTCGTTAGCCAACATACTAACTATATCAGCCATCTCTTCAAGAAATTTTTCCAATTGTTTAATAGACAATAATTGTTTCTGCAACTGTAGGTATACCTAAGCCACAAAAATTATGTTTCTGTCACAGGCTCAACAATCTCACAAACTCCAACAGCATGCATCTTGAAAACGAAGGAAAGTCGTTTTCAAGATGCAAGTGCGTTGAAGTTCTGCACGTGTATACAGGGTGTTACAAATTAGTAAGTCAACCCGTTAACCATAATATTCTTTGGACTAAAATAATGGAACTTCTCTTCTGCCACTTTTCATTTCGCCATTTTCAAAATATAGACTGTCAAAACTTTCACACTTTTTGTGTAATTTAAAATATCAAATCGCGAACGGAGGGGAGGGGGGTTGCAGTACCCATGGCCCCTATTTTTTTTTGAGTATTACCCAACATTTATTTTTAAATAAAGTGGCGTTTTATTCTGTTTTGTTCACTTTTGTAAGATTTTGATTTGGGGTCTCGTTTACGAGATATGGTAACTTTTTTGGATACGCGACATCGATTTAGTCGATGTTAGACTTTATTTTTTGGGGATAAGTGAAAGATTTGAGTCGTCTTATTTACCTTAATTTATTGAATAAAATGGAAATGATCATCATCATGATCAGCGATATTTAATTTGAGCTAAGTCCAACATATCTAAAAAAGTTGCAAATCTCGTACAGCAAGCCCCAAATCAAAATATGTGGTTTCAGCCTAAAGTGCTGTTTGCGCAGCTTTATCTAAAAATATTCAGAAAGCATAGGCGTACTCAAAAAAAAAATAGATGGATACTGCAACCCCCTTCCCTCCATTCGCGCTTTGAAATTTTAAACTAAAATTACACAAAAAGTGTGCCAACTTAAGATTAAAGTATGTGCTAAATTTCAAATATATATTTCTACAGTTACCGGAGTTATCAATAAAAATTAATTTTAAAATTTTAATTTTGACACTATATTTTGAAAATGGGGCTCCGAAATGAAAAGTGGCATAAGAAAAGTTCCATTATTTTAGACCAAACAAATACCAAGTTAAGTGTTTGACTAATTTGTAACACCCTGTATATTAGGGTAGTACTGTGTCTCAGCTAAAATTTACGTTATTTTATTGTCCATAGGCGATAATTATAGGGAAATCTTTGTTCCTTGAAAGTGCCCAACGTGTTCTTTTTAGCTAGCATTTGTGCTATTTTTTTGAAAACACCTTATACTCATATACAGGGTTTTGTAGTTTCACAAATTTTCAAGTTCCTAACCTACATATTTCCAGAATAATCCCAAAAATACGATTTAAAATTTTAACTCTCAACACCCTGTATTTCCGAAACTATCAACTTTCGAATAAGGCATGTTTGCGCCAATGGTCACCATTTCACGTGTAGTATCTTCAACTTTCGATATTCCCATTGTTAATTAATCACCCTGTATACGAGTATGTATAAGCATTATAAATGTCACGCACCACCTTGTATATCAGTCTGCTGCCTGCGTGAGGGATTAAGACGGGAAACCCGTCGAGTGAAAACCTACATTTTAAGTGGCGTTTTGTCGAGGTGATACATCAAACAAAACAAAACCCTTTTGTTCCTCACAGTGACAATTAATTTACTTCATTACCCCACAAAGGGCCACTGAATTAGAAAGTGAACAATAAATTTTGTCGGGAGGAGCTTTGTTTCGCCGATTTTTAAATGTAGATTTTAATGTCAAAATAACTGTGACAGAAAGGGATAATTATTGTTTGTTCTAATCAATACAAGAAATGAAAAAAGAAAGTCCTTTAAAGCAAAATATATCGCTCTATTGGGTAGGACGAAAAGTGTTTTTTCATTCACTCTCATTATTTACACATTATATACTTATACATCAACTCATTTGTTTTGAAGGCGTGTGGGTAGATAAATCTTATAGTACAATATGTTATTTGTGACTAGTACACTGATATTTTTCTTCATCCATTGAAACTTGCATCGTGACGTGATAACAGAACAACGGGTAACTACAAAAATACATACTTGCGGCTTAATCGTATGTTTTTCTGCCGCAATCATCGATTGTCATAATAATTCAACTTACTGGCTGTAGAGAATAACAGAATTTTGCCGATCATATCCACAATAAAAAAGACTGAAATTTAGGCCAAATGGGTTATGGTAATTCTTACCATGCATCTTAAACTACATGCTCGCAATTCTGGTAGCGCCATCTGTTGAAAAACAGCGAGAACTTATTCAACGTTCCTATATGTTTTTTTGATATGTATATTTTATTAAGTAATTATATTTTTCATATAACAGTAGGTATAATAACCATTAAAGAAAAACTAATGATTTAAAAATATTTAAAATATTTATATTTTCAAACAAACATTTTAGAAGTCACTGGATATAATTAATTAAAAGTTAAGCAGCTGTGAAAGATTTTGTTAAGTTAATAATACCTTTACCTTGTAGCTTCCAAACATTTTTATTCCACAAATAAACGCTGTGTGATATCGACTGAATCAAGGACAGACTGGATGGTGTTAATCGATGGCAGTGTAAAAAAACACTAGTAATTCAGGCGCCAGGATGGAAAAAAGGAGTTACGCCTGAATAACTTTAGGAGTTTGAAACTTTGTGAGCTTGTAAATTTTGTGTAAAGTAAGTGTCCTTGATGACACATAACGCATAACCTAGAAGCTTGTGACAATATATCATATTGCGATAAATATGATTAAGAAACTTTCTACATGTACCTGCATGAATTAGAAAAAAACGTTAAGTAGCTTTCCTAACACTAATGAATTTGGAATGAACAAAATACCTTTCGAAGTACAACAACAAATTTTGAGTCAATTTGATAACTTCACGAGGTTGTTTATTTTTGTCTAAAAGAGAAAGGATCTAAACAAGTTTTGAGATACAGAGTGTTGAACTAAAAAAAATATATAACACTTACTTCAGCATGTGTAGTTAAAGATGGGTAAAGTCGGTTGATAAAATTTGGGCTATTAACTAATTAAATGTTATAATCAATAAGCGAAAATATTGAGGAACACTGTCACCCTAATTTCAAAGAATTTCAATGAATATTTTGGAAACCTGTAACAGCATTTAATTCCTAACGGTGTGTATGAGAAAAAAAGATGCTTCAAATTTATTTGAAAAAAAAACTATTTTCAAGTATTTATTTTGTTTTTAAATAAGCTTTTATATACATCAACCCTAAAGACTTGTTAACACGTACATACGTTTACTCACAAGCATATAAAAACGTGATGAAAGCTGTTAAAAAACTGTTTCCGAGCTTTTATGTAAAAACATTTATACAAACACACGTGTTGTTTGTTTTCCATCTGGCATGAAAAACTAAAGTTTTAAACACAAACAGCTGTTCATAAACATGGGAAAATTCAAGAGTATTGCAGTTCCAAATTTTGTGCCTTGAATGGATATAAATGGACCGATCTTTTTAGGTTTGCTAACAATGGCATTTTGACTTCGGATTTAATGATCATTCTCTGCGCTTCGGGTTTTAAATAAAAAATTATTCGAGTTCACTTAAAATTATATTATACTTATGTACAAACAGTATGTACAATTTCATAAGGATAACATCACATAGGTATTTATTCATTACTTAAATCCTCTAGCAAGATCAAAAGTATGAATTGTATCTAGTGATAAAAAATACTAAATTTAGAAACCAGAAATATGTGTGTGTGTATTCAGATAAATAAAATGTATTGGTTGATTATTTTTGTGTATATGTCTACTACTTATGGAATTTTTAATAATTGTTTTATTCTATAATTAATTTGTCATAAGAATTTTTTTCATTCATAAATTTTGTTTTTTTTACAAAAAGAATTTTAGTCTCTTTATCACTATCGTTATAAAGTTATTAAGAGTGGCGACAATCAAATAAATAAACAGTAGTTATCTATCTGTAGTAAAGTATGCTACTCAACGGCAATTCGCGTTGTTGTATCAGAAATAGGCTAAATATGTAGTGCCTAAAGTCGTGTGCCACTCTATGCTTCCAATGCGCAATGCTACTGACTGCTATAAAAACACATGCCATGCACTCGACCAAGTAAAGCGTTCAAACTCAAACACGCAAAAACGACAACGAGATTAATAATTTAAAAATTATACAGGGTGATATAGAACTTAACCAAAAAAATTATGAATGTACAAGGGACACTTACAAATACAATTTTGTAAAGAAAAAATCAAAAAGGGCATTTCGAAAATGATTTAAAAATACACTTCTGCACGGCACTGGAAACTGGTCCACTGTAAAACCTGACCTCGCATAATGCGACCGGCATGATGGTGGTGTGATAAAAACAGACAAAAACTCTCGCAAGGCAAGAAATATGTAAATATAATTTTATCGCACCTATTTTATATCGGCAAATTCAACTGCTTTTGCCTTTATTAATTAATAAAATTAATTTGTGTTTTTAAATAATAAAATCATTTGACATAGGTACCCGATGTTACAACAATTGTTCAAAATTTTATCCACCAACGTGTAAACACATTTGGGTCCGTTGTACTCAGTTTCTACGAACTAACACAAATGTTGTCTTGCTTCACCATAAATTAAAACGATATTCATCAATTCCGAGTTGCTATACCTACACGCAAACCATTTTTGACACTAACTACTAAAAACCTTTTGTAAACACCACAAATAACAGGTAAATACTATCACAACGACGATTGCAAAATCCGATTTCAGTATTCGGAGTCGCTGAGGCCTCTTGGCGAATGATGCTAGAGGCTATAGCTGGCCAGCTATGTAGTGGTTGAATGTACTATAACTTCAATATATTTTTTCTCGGAAACTAAGGATTTTACAAAAATTTTTTTTACAATATTGATTTCATTTCTCATGCTGCATCTATTCCCAAATTTTTTTTGGATAAGTTGTGAGTCACCCTATATATGGTCACAAAAATATTATACATATGTTGCAATACATTTCAAATAATATGTTTTTTGACTATTCACAATAAATTGCTCGATAGTTTGCACAAAGAAGCAGTGGAGACCTGATTATCCTATTGCTTTTAGTCATTCCAAGTTACATATTAATTTTATGTGTAGTAATGAGAAAATATTTTATAAAAATATCTGAAAACTATATTTTTTAATTAAGCACAGCTTGACCAAACTCATCTTGTTCGCGAGATACGCAAATTAAGAAGATTTCCATGGTTCAAATAAGTTTTTCTCAAACTGTACCAGGTTGTATTCGTCATTTGACGTTCAGACAGAGAATAAACTCCGGTGTTAGTCTAGCATCTGAAACTCGCGGAAAGCTGAATTTGGTCAGGCTGTAAGCTAAGAATTTTAGCGGAGCGTGATACAAAAAAAAAATTAAACATTTTGTCACTAATAATACATACACATTTAATATTTTGATGTAAAATGTGATTATACTAATTTATTAGAGATATTTAGGACTCCTTACTTGAGAATCCCGTTAATTCTGTTTAACATCAGTAAACGCAGATGCATCATACAAATAACAAAAATTACCCTGTCGTGGCTCTAAATCTTGTTATGATTAGTAACAGTATGATGCTACTAACAAAGGACGAACAAACATAGAAAAAGACAGGAAGTATTAATAATAAAACTACAATTCCTTAAATTAATATTTTTAAAATTGTATATTTACATTTTCTATTTTAATATCCTTTCCAATACAAATAAAATATTTTTTATGGTTCTGATTTCCGTTTTTCTGTCCAAGAACACCGAAAGCGGCTGAAAAAGATTAAAACGCCAAACAATATACTGGCTATACAGTGTAATTTTGTTAAAACCTGACAAGCCAACTTTTTTATTGGAAGTGATAGACTAGTACTTCCGAGTGCATTGTAGGAGATGACTAGGAAAAAATTACAAATAATGCTTTCCGTGTTGCCGGATTTCTTCAGTTCAATTAAAAATCGTATTGTTTGAAAGGAGTCATTATTACTGCTCTGTCATTGTGTTATTTGGAAGCTGTTATATTTGAATGTGTATAAAAATAACGTTTTAAATCAGTTATTTAATCCAAAAGAGGTTGCATTAATTTTTCTTCATATTGGTGGCTTAAGTTTACGCAATGCGTGCGTTGAATTCAATGCAAGCATCCCTCTTCGAAATTTGGAGTTTTTAAAAAATAACTTATAAACTAAAAAATGTTATTTCAGAACAAAATATTCTATCATCACAAGTACAACGCACAAAAGGTAGGTTGTTCTCAGTCAAAGGTGTTGACCACTTTACAATGGAACAGTTGTCATCCATACAAAATGAGAAGCATTAGCATACAAGAATTGCATTGTGAAGATTATGATAGCAACCCAATTCTAGAAGCACATTTTTTATAACACCGAAACAACTTTTTATTTAAATGGCATGGTCAATACACAAAATTACAGATATTAGTCTGACAGTATCTGTTGGGCTGAAGAAAGAAGAAGACAAAATAATCCAAGAGTTAACGTATGGTGTCGAATCTACAATTATAAAGTGATCGGGCCTATCTTCATAGAACAAAATTTAAACTGTGGACCTTATTTAGAGTTATTGAGAAATGAATTCGAGTTGTTTATTGATGAACTACCGTTAGCAGAAAGACGGCTGTCTACTTCCAACAGGATGGGGCGCCACCTTATTTTACGCGAAATGTAAGGGAATATATTCATGAACTGCTGCCAGAAAGATGGATAGTAGTCCAGGAGAAATACACATTGACATGGCTGTTGCTTGACGTAATTTAGATATTAGTAAAAATCGGTCGAAAATAATATCTACAATGAAAATATAATGTTGCGCCAAGAAATAAAGTTGTGCTATTTGCAGAAAAAAATTAAAAACTGCAAAAATACTCAAAAATTACGTGTTTTTTCTAACATTTTACAACATAACTTCTTAAATATGCAATTTACAGAAAAAACTATTACTAATGAAATTGTTTGTTATGAAATTTGCTACAAGATAGAATTGTTTTGATACCAGCGCATATCATATTTTTGTTGCTAAATAGCCAAAACAACGTAAGAAAGTGATGAAAATCTAGGTAATTTGGAAGCGTCAAACTGACAGGCAAGAAATTGTCCAATTCTACTATAAATGTAGACGTAAGTACTTTAAAGGATACAAAACGAAATTCCAAAACCCGATCCAAATCGATCTGATAATTTTGGTATGAGACAATTTGTTACTAAATTTCAGCGCGAAATGTCGTTATTTTTTTACGTGAGTGCTGGGGTTAAAGTTAGGCATTTTAATTGGCGCTGATTTTTTTACACATACTTGAACCCCTTAACAATCATATAGAATCGTTATAATATCAATTTTTTTTTTAATATTTTTTGGAGCGAATTTAAAAGTTCGAAAAATTTTGACTTTATAAACAAATACTTTCGTGAAGCGGTTTTGCGGGTTGGAAAATATACCAAAGTACTAAAAAACAGTTCTCGGAAAGACGCTTAACTTGAAAAAAATAACGTTCAAATCGGTCGTATAAGTTCCGAGATATCGAGTGGCTGCAAAACTATGCATAATGTAACAACAACAAAATATGAATTTGGTAGGTTTTTTAAGAACTTTTCGTATGTGCTTTTATAAATATTATCGCACATGTGCTTTTTACATGAAAATTCAATGAATATCGCCAAGCCGACCATTTGAGCCGCAAAACCGGGGGGAGGGTATGAACGATAGAAATTGAAATCGCGCGTACACAAAGACCGTGCCCTCTTCGGCGTTCCGTATCTCGGCTTCTAGGGCTCCGATTTTGATGATTTTTTTTTAAATCAATATAGCAAAATGAGAGGAATTAAATTATCAAGATTTCATTAAAATATTATAAAGCCTTATCAGCCTATTACGACTACTTAAAATTTCACACATTTCATTGTTGCTGTATATTCATGAAAATAATAATATCGATGGTAGATATACCTACATAGTCCATTGTTAATAGGTATTAGTTTTAATAATTCGTAATAATGTTTAAAATCTTGAATTTTTTATTTAATATGTAATTTATTTATTGTATACATATAATATATAAANGTAAATAATAATATCGATAGTAGATATACCTACATAGTCCATTGTTAATAGGTATTAGTTTTAATAATTCGTAATAATGTTTAAAATCTTGAATTTTTTATTTAATATGTAATTTATTTATTGTATACATATTATATATAAAAAAATGCTGATACAAATAATTATTTGATATTTAGAAAACGTATCATCACATTATTAAAGTATTCTGCTTTTTTATAGCATAGTTGCTGTTTTCGCTCTCAAGATTTTCTTCTACAGGCTGTCATATGGTGACGGTCCATTAGAATATTTTGGAGACTACTTCGATTTGAATTTGAAAATTTGGGACCTGGTGGTTTTGGAGGTTTTATTTAAAAAGAGGTTAAATAAAATAATGCCATTGTTGTAGTACTTCTGGTTATACCGATAGTCGGTACCTATTTGCTTATTATAAATAGAACATCCTGTATATTTCTACATGTTTGGATTCTACGCGTAATTTTAGGGGACTTTTATAAAGCTTCCCTATATCCATCTTTAATTCTAATGGTCTTCAACGTATTTCAATTTCATATTTATTGTCAAATTTGATTGACCGAACCGCCAAAACTCGGTTTTTCTAAATAGGACACCCTGTATATTTAATCAAAATCTGTTGTAAAAATGTACTCCATATTTATCCATATTACACCTCCATATGTAAAAAATTACTCCATATCTATCCATATTACACCTCCATATACCTATTTTTCTGTTTTTGAAGGTTTTTGTGATAAATAAAATTATACAATTTCTTGCGAGGATGGCTATAAAATTCTATCAAATTAACCAACCATAAGTCATAATTTGCTGTTAATCTGACAGTGGTACCTACTTACAATTAGTTAAACACTGATTTGAAAATAACGGAAAACGATACGTATTCAAATGCTGATATTATAAGTGAAAACAGCAATGATGTTGTAAAAAAGTGAAAAACTAATACTAATAATACGATGATTATGAAAATATAATAAACACGTGTTATAAACATAAATAAATAATTATTTGTATCTATATCTTTTTCTATATTCTATGCATACAATAAATAAATTACATATTATATAAAAATTTCAAGATTTTATTTAAACATTAACGTAATTATTAAAACGAATACCTATTAACAGCGGATTATGTACCTATATCCTACCATCGATATTATTATTTACATGAATATACAGTATAGCAATGAAATGTGAGAAATTTTAAGTAGTCGTAATAGACAGAAAAGGGCTTTATAATAATCTTGATAATTGAATTCCTCTCATTTTGCTATATCGATTAAAAAAAATCATCAAAATCGGAGCCATAGAAGCCGAGATATTGAACACCGAAACGCGCGCTTTTTTTGAACGCGCGATTTCGACTTCTATAATTCATCCCCTCCCCCCGGTTTTGCGGCTCAAATGGTCGGCTTGGCGATATTCATTGAATTTTCATATAAATTGGCGATATTCATTGAATTTTCATATAAAAAGCACACGTGCGATAATATTTATAAAGGCACATACGAAAAGTTCTTCAAAAACCTACCAACCACTTTGACATTCAATATCTCGGAACTTAAACGACCAATTTGAACGTTCTTTTTTTCAAGTTAAGCGTCTTTCCGAGAACTGTTTTTTAGTACTTTGGTATATTTTCCAATCCGTAAAACCGCGTCACGAAAGTATTTGTTTATAAAGTCAAAAATTTTCGAACTTTTAAAATTGCTCCAAAAATTATTCAGAAAAAGAAAATTAATATTATAACGATTCTATATGATTGTTAAGAGGTCCAAGTATGTGTAGAAAAATCAGCGCCAATTAAAATGCCTAACTTTAACCCCAGCACTCACGTAAAAAAATAACGACATTTCGCGCTGAAATTTAGTAACAAATTGTCTCATACCAAAACTATCAGACCGATTTGGATCGGGTTTTGTAATTTCGTTTTGTAATCCTTTAAAGTACTTACGTCTACATTTATAGTAGAATTGGACAATTTCTTGCCTGTCAGTTTGACAGTTTATTTTATTTTGCCTATTTAACAACAAAAATATGATATGCGCAGGTATCAAAATAATTCTATCTTGTAGCAAATTTCATAACAAACAATTTCATCAGTAATAGTTTTTTCTGTAAACTGCATATTTAAGAAGTTATATTGGAAAATGTTAGAAAAAACACGTCATTTTTGAGTATTTTTGAAGTTATTAATTCATTGTATATATTATTTTTGACCGATTTTTACTAATATTTAATCTACGTCAAGCAACAGCCATATCTGTAAGGTTTTGATCTTAATTCTCTTGGACTATAGGAAGAAAGGGTTCAGTTGAGTGGCCTGCTAGGACGCCCGACATCACACTTTTAGGCTTTTTCCTCTGGGGTTTTTTAAAACCCAAAGTATACGTGACCGCTCCTAATTCTGTTGATGAACCAAGACAATCAATTCTTCGAAAAATTAATAGCATTACGCCCCATATGTTGGAAAATGTTAGTCATAATATTGTTAACAGAGTTAATTATTGTAGATTACAAGGAGGGCACCAGTTTGATCATTTGTTAAAAAAATAATTGGTTTATAAGGGTTATTAAAAAATGTTGTATTTTGTTGAATAATGATTATTCTAAAATGGCTACTATAATAAAGAAATGTGTCATAACATTTTTTGTTTAGAATTTGAAGATTTGTCAAATGTTAAAAAAATACGGTTTTGCCTTTTAAAAAAATATTTGAAGAAATTTGGCAACACCGGAAAGCATTATTTGTAAATTTGTGTTAGTCAAGTTATTTCCTACAACTTTGCATTTGGAAGTACTAGTCTATCAATTCAAATAAAAAAGTTGGCCTATGTCAGGTTTTAAAAATTACACTATATAGTAAATACGCTGTGAACTTCCCGTATAAATAACATGATAAACTACCCTTGTTAGTTTTAGTTACCCTGGTCATATAACATAAAATATTTTCATTTATTATTTTCTCTTGATGCCCTATTCGAATTGCATATTTAATTTATTTTACTTAATTAATTATATTAACAACATATGAACTCACTCAGTATAATTTACTGCTTGAACGTTTTTATTGATTCTCAATTGCCTTTTTAAATTATGGATTTTGTTCGCCATCCTCTTAAGCTTCAAATTTATAAAAGCTCCTAATAAACCATAAAATATTGTTACAGGTAAGAAAAGCACCCAAGCAGTCAAGAAACAGGTCCCCCAAAAGTGAGTACTTTTTAAATTCTTAATTCAATAACACGTCCTTCCTCGGGCTATCGCATTTTACGAACTTTCCAACAACCAATGAATGTCTTTAAAATTAATCCGCCATCCAGAAAGAACTTAAATTGTTTTACGACCCGAAAGGATCCCCTTATAAAATATTTAGATGAGAGAACGGTTTACGAACTTTAAAATAACCCATAAAGAGGATGAAACCATGTTACGAATATACCCCGTCGCTGTAGAGAAATAATCGAAAACTTCTGCCGCTCGCCGTAGTCGGCAAGAAGGAGACGTGTTTGCCCGGGGATTTACTGGATCAACTGCATTGAAATTTAAACACTCTATGGCATTTTATTAAAGCATTGATTAATTTTATTAAACGCCGCATAATAAGTACCCCTTAACTACGGCAAAGTTAAACAATGAAGCTAATGTATAGGGTGACCTATAAATTCTCTTTTTATAGCAATTTACTTCTTTACAGTCGAGATATTTGCTAAGGGTAAAATGGAGACTAGTGTAAAAAGTTCCTCAAAATTAGATTACGCAATCAGAAAAGCATTGATTTGAAAGATTTTTTTTAACAAAAAAAAAGGGACACCATTTTCGCACAAAATAAAGAGCGTCCCAAAATTCACGCAAGAACTAAATTTTGATAGAAAACACTATTTTTTAATGAAAAATTGTAAAGTATACAGTATAAGGTTATTTACGGTAAATGACCTTCACCATATGCATTGATTTGTCTAAATTTTTCATTACTGGTTTTCATAAATGCGGTTGAATTTCGTTGATACAGCGCTCAATTTTCTCTTTCAAGGCATGGATGGTCGTGGACTTGTTGGCATAAACCTTAGACTTCAAAGTATGATCTGGGCGGCCAATTTTGATCGCCAAAACAGATTACATGACCAGGAAATGATTCAAACAGTAATTGAATTGTTTCTTGGGTTGTATGGCAGTCACTCCGTCTTGTTGAAACCACATGTTGTCTGCATCCATATATTGCAATTTAGGTATAGAAAACTCGATTATCATGTCGCTATAGAAGCGCCATTAGCTGTTAGTGCCTGACCAGCCGCATTTTCGAAGAAGAATGGTCTGATGATGCCTCCAGCCCAAAATCTGCACCAAACAGTGACACGTTGTTTCTGAACAATCACTCGTGGATTTTCTGAACCACAAGTTCGATAATTTTGTCGATTAACGAAGCCATCAAGATGAAAACGAGTCTCATCGCTGAAGAAGATTATGTTCGAAAAATCAGCATTCATTTGTTGTTCCATAATCCATTCAACTCTCTTCGCTTTGCGTTGTCAATAGGGTTTAGTTCTTCAGTCAATTTAACTTTGTAAGCATGAAAATGCAAATATTTGGGAGAATACGCTGTAGAGATCTTCTCGAAATGTCCAATTCTTGATCACGGGGCCAAATTGATGTTCTTGGACTCTCAGCAACACTCTCATAAACTGTATCAATATTTTGTGTTGAACGACTTGTTGAAAGACGGCAAGAGTATGTAAGATCACTAATTGATCCAGTCCTCCTAAATTTTTGCAATTTATTTTTTCACAGCTAAGTTAAACACTATTCCGACCATCTTTTGTACAAAAATTGTCAACTGTGGCTGCCAAACCTTCATTAAAATAATGTAAAATATTGCTCAATAATGAAATCGGGTTGTTCTTTCGTGTAGCGCTTCATTTTTAACAACCCTGAATTGTTAGTTATAATGTTATCTTTTTTTTCTTTGGCAACACTTTACCGTACAAATAGTACAAAATTCAAACTTTGCGTGAACTGGGACACCCGCTAGAAACATTTCGGAAATAGTCATTAGTCAGTCGAAACAATTAGTTTGTCTATACATATTTTTGATTAATTTCGTAGTTGTATTTTTAGTTGTATCAGATAGAATTTTTAATTACGAGTCGAATGATAAACAAGGTGATCCTAAATTTTCGTCACGAATACTGTATAAAAATATGAAGGTGTCTTTTTTATAAACTTTTTTCCGAAAATTGATAATAGGATATCTATTCATTTTATTACAATATTCTGTAGTGCACGCTATATTTTCCTAAAACTTTCTTTCTATTAAACCCAAACGAATAATTACGAGTATAAGTGGGAGATCTTACGTGTACCATGAATGTATTTGATGTATCAATGGAAAAACTAACAGGAGAAATTAATTTGTAATATTAAAAAGTATTTTTCGGTATCTGCAAGATGCTGTGTTTAAATTTCCCTTATTTGATATCTCGAAAGCCAAGAGAAATACCTAACAATAAGTTGTAAAGAAAATGTTGTGTAGTGAATAGGTTTTACATAATTTCTAAATATAAGTGGAATGGTTTTTTGTAGATATGTATAGATATGTAGATGGCAGCCAATTTCAGAATAACATTTGTAATATAGTTTTCGAAAAGTAACTAGTATTATACACAGTTGAATCTGAAAGTATCTTTTTATAAAATGAAACTTATTATAATTTCTTCAAAATTAATTTTAAATAATACCTAGGAGCTTTGAATTTTTTTTTCATATTCAGAACTTTTCTAAAAAAAAAAAATTGATTGTACAGAGGACTCTTACAAATACAATTTTGTAAAAAAAAAAACAAAAAAGGCAGTTCAAAAATAATTTAAAAATATATTTCTTCACGGCACTGGAAACTGATCTACTGTAAAACCTGACCCTGCTCAAGCAAAGCATGCAGTCGGCGACCGGTACGGCGGCAAAGTGTAATAAAAAATGAACGGATAAAAAATTGAAATAAAATGTTTTAACACCTATTTCAGATCAGTAAATTTTTGTCCACTGACGCGCCATGTAAATACATTTGAGCCCGCCTTACACAGTTTCTACGAACTAATACAAATGTCGCCTTGCTTCACCATAACACAAATGCTTCACCATAATACAAATGCTGTCTTGCTTCACCACAAATTAAAACGGTATCCATCAAATCGAGTTCCTATACTATAAGCCATCTTTGACTCTTGAAAAACTAATGTAACCACTATCGCAAAACGTTAACACTAAAATCGGATTTCAATATTCGGAATCACCTGGGGCCACGTGGAGAGAGAGAGAGAGAGCGCATTGCGCACAGCGCACAACGCTAATGACGTTAGAAACTACAATAGCCCAGCGATGTAAGGGTTGGAAATACTACAACTTCAATAATTTTTTTCTCGGAAAATCTAATAATTTTACAAATCTATTCTCAATTGTTTTTGGATAAGTTGTGCCCGTTAAAATAAATACATTATTTTATCCAGTTTCCTGTTTAATCGGAAATTGTAATATTTTTGATAAAATTTTCTACTTTTTTGTTTTGTTTAAAAATAAATGAACTAATAAAGTGAGCTACACGTTCGTCATATTTAATTTCGCTTTATATCTTTTACGTAAAAAGACTAATTTGTCAAACAGAAATTGGGGGCTTTACTAATTCATGCACCTAATTATCGGAAATGAGATAAGGTTTATCTCGAAAATTGTTTATTCCTCGGAACTTGCTCCAGAATTTAACCGTTTTTCATAAGGACACTTTCCAAAGTGTCAGAATTTCAATCACATATTAATATGTGTTTTACAAATTTTATACAGAATCCAGATATCTTAGATTGGTTTTTGAAATATCAGTCTAGGAAGTTAAAAATTTTGCTTATGTAAACATCATGTAGTATTTTAATGGAAATTGTATTTTAGAATAGTGCGACTTTCTCCGTTTATTTATTTATTTTTTTTTTCTCCAAAACCAAGCTTCACACATCTTCAACTAGGTACCTTTTATCTAGATATATTTTTGGGTAATAGGAAAAACCTCTCAAAAGTGGCTTTTGTCTTAAAGACTAATAAACTCTGGTAATGGTCGCGTGATAATTGTCATAATCTAATATATTAAAATTTATCGGAGCGGAAACGTTGAACGTCGATTATCTCGCAAAAGTTGCTTGTACCTGAAAATAGTTTCCTTTTTAGTTGTTTTCAAATACAAACGCCAGTGAGATATTTTGTGTAAACACGTGAACACCTTTGAGATTTGGTTTTAAAATAAGGACAAAATGCCGCAGTAAGAGATATGGGACTAAATTTTACCTAGACCTCCCAATTTTAACCGCCCCTGAATGATTTTGGTACAATTCAGTTGTCAGTTTGGCTTCTGTCGCAAAGAGCAAAAAGTTAAATACCTGCGTAAACTTTTACTTGTTGACCTTTTAGGCAATTGCTTATCGCCTGTTCATATTTATGGGTACCTTTTTTTTTTTCTCTTATTTTGGGCAACTCTGTCACCAAGTAAAGTAAATTGTAATGCGGCACGCCTTGTGTATTTCATATGTGAAAAAAATTAAAATTCAAACTTTGTGGGTCATATTCCGAATCAACAAAAAGATCGACAAACTTATTTTGTTATTTGGATGACCACTATTATCCTGAGACTGGCAGCCTATAGAAAGCAAACACCCTCCGAAGTTTTTTCTGTTATGGTGAAATTGCAAACTACAAACCGTTGCGTAATAATTTCGAGTTAATCTTCAGTATTTCGCCAGTTCGGGGAGTACTTTTAACTCAATCTCCGAAGGCCGTAGAAAGCGAAATCGAGATAATTATCAGAGATAATTACAAATTACAAGCGGCAATGTGCCCGGCGAGCCGAGGGTTCCCAGCGCGCCTTTGCGCCACCCACCCGATCCACCCTTTGTCGCGTCGCAGCGACAAGTTATCAGTGCGGATATTTAAATTACTAAATTGCTGTGAATTGTTACGCATTTTTTTGTTCAATTCAAACCCAGTGATGGGAAAAATTGGAAGAATTAATGAGATGTGGACGTATACTACGTTCTTTTTCAATTTACATATTATCAGAGTAGCATCTCTCTTTGAATTTCGACAGCAGTTAATGAAACAGAGTGACACTGGAAAGATCTGTTAATTTCTAAAAAATAAATAGCAAAAATCAAGTGGTTTATAAATTATAAGGTATGGACTATATATATATATAACTATTATACTGGACACAAATTTGTGGCTTTTCGCTTTTCAGTAGCGGCTCGTGACATTGAGAATAGGTGAAGCATATTAATTGATTGATTAAAAAGAAAAAAAGCGGCGGTGGCAAAAATTTCCAAATTTTCAAGGTCAAACGCCTTTAAATGAATCTGGAAATTTTTAGTTGCGTTTACATTGCCGAAAAACTGATGTTCGCGAGAAGGATTTTCATTTAGATTTTATATAAAATAGAAATATTAGTTCGACTGGCGAACATTAACGCACACCGTATATGTATGTTTCAAAGAAGCTTCGTGGTTACGACAGCCTCGCGTGACGTTCCCAAAATTGTTAAATCCCTCCTTAATCCACACCCCCGACTTTACACCCACAATTAAACACCACATACAGAAAAGTTTTTTTAAATAAACACTTCCACACAACCACTTACACTCCGAATACCATTCGCTCCGAAAGTTCCGAACGTACACATTGTCTTTTGACTTCCTCTTTTTTCCATATCGAGGCAATAAGGCGCTAAGGTCTCTCGCAATTTAAAAAATCCTTTTTGTCCTCAATTTTCCATCTGGAAAATGGCGTTTTCAATAAAATACATACTGGATCATACATAGGAAACATTTCTACAATTATTATACAAAACCATGACAACCGCCGTAAACAACGCTACGAAGAGAAGCGGAATACAGACCGATTTCGATCCGCGTCACTTGCTATGCTATACGTTGTTATGGTACGAGGTTGATGTTCGCGCTCAACGAAGGCAATGTTTTTTTAGAAGACGTTCATCGCGCATGTATTCTGTTTATTTCGGCATATTAAATANTGTATGTTCCAAAGAAGCTTTGTGATTACGACAGCCTAGCGGGATGCTACCAAAATTGTTAAATCCCTCCTTATTCCACATGCCCGACTTTACACCCACAATTAAACATGGCATACAGAAAAGTTTTTTTAAATAAACACTTCCACACAACCACTTACACTCCGAATACCATTCGCTCCGAAAGTTCCGAACGTACACATTGTCTTTTGACTTCCTTTTTTTCCATATCGAGACAATAAGGCGCTAAGGTCTCTCGCAATTTAAAAAATCCTTTTTGTCCTCAATTTTCCATCTGGAAAATGGCGTTTTCAATAAAATACATACTGGATCGTGCATAGGAAACATTTCTACAATTATTATACAAAACAAATATTAACAAAGAACCGTTATAATCGTGCACTGGGCGACGCGTGTGGCCGTAGTTTACTCCCGTGTTGGCCGCCTTGTTGCCATGACAACCGCCGTAAACAACGCTACTAAGAGAAGCGGAATACAGACCGATTTCGATCCGCGTCACATGCTATGCTATACGTGATATGGTACGAGGTTGATGTTCGCGCTCAACGAAGACAATGTTTTTTTAGAAGGCGTTCACCGCGCAAGTACTTATTCTATTTATTTCTGCGTATTAAATAAACAAACACGATACATTTTCAATATAGAATTGTACCTAAATTATAAAATTTATATAAAATTAAAAATAATTTTAAATTGCACGACCAAACGGAAATTTTAGGCGAAGTTAAATCTTACTTTCCGAAAACTATCATAAAATGTTGACATTTTAATTATTTTTCCTAAACGTCAAAAAGGCACTTCAGTTAAATGGAAAAATTAATTTCCTAAAACAAAAAATCTTTTTCATGCTGCTGTTACTTTGTTAATTTACTCGTACGAAATTCGCGCTTCTGACTGGGGCAAAGCTGTGCGAGACTGAGAAAGAACGCTTTCAGCTGGAAGGAATAAGACGTAGGCGCGGCAATTTGGGATACCGTATTTACAAATATACTTCTTTTCCCTTGCCGTGTTCAGTGCGCATTAGTGGGCGGGGCTATCTCAGACGCAAACTTGTTTGTGTACTGTACATATTTTTGAAAATTTTTTATTAACATTCAACACATTTAACTCAAACTAACCTCAAATTAATCAACTACCAAATTGAAAAAAAATTAGTTAAATAATGCGCCAAAAGAATCAGGGGGTTATTTTTACGAAAATAGTTTTGCCTAACCAAAAATCCTACACTGAAAAAAACTAGACAAAATATTAAAAACGCATCGCTTTACGTTTCAAAAATCTATATGTTTCGTGTTCTGAATTTATTCTTACTTTTCGTTTTAGTTAGAGATATCATGTGTTTATTCTACTATTACTTACCTCATCTTTTAGAATTTATAGCCAGCAAGGAATCAAGTTGATAATGTAATTTAAAACATATCTTTCACCATTCAACAAAATAATAGCGGTCTTTTTTAGTTTTTTTTAACGGTTCCTTTTCCAAAATTAGCCTTGAATTATATGACGGCGATCGTAAATTTTTATTTCTCAAATTCTTGTTTTTTAATATAATTTTTGTGTTCATCTGTTCTAATATTCACAGGTCGAGAAGTCGCTTCAACATAATGCTTATTGCATTTACAAGGTATGGTATAATATGTACAGGGTGTTAGTAAATAAGTGCGGCAAATTTCAGGGGGGTGATTCTACATGAGAAAATAATGGCAGTTTGCTTATAAACGTATGTCCGCAAATGATTCGTTTTCCGAGATACGGGATGTCACAGTTTTTCTTAAAAACTGACGATTTCATTTATTGCTCTGAAACCGGTCGAGATGTGCAAATGAAATTTGGTTGCTTTTAAGAGGTAGTTATTGCGCATTTTTTGACACGCAATTAAGAATTTTATGTTCATCATTGGCGCGCGTACGGGTAATAATCTCAATTTTTTAAAGAAAAAAATGGTACACCACTGAGATATTACAAATTAAAATTGAATTTTGAATTCCTCGTTCAATTTGTGACAAAAAATCTCTCTTGCCTATTTTTCGTATGGGGTGCCGTTTTGATGCAAAAAAATAAAACATCTTAACGCGTATTTTTTATTTCTTTAATACATTATCAAGAACTATCTAATACAATAACATTAAACCAGAACAATAACAGAAAATAACACTAATAAAATTTTGAAAAGGCGCAAAGCTACAACAAATGTTCAAAATGACCTCCCTCAGACGTGACACAAGATTCAACTCTTCGCCTCATTGATTGTCGTATTCGCGCAAATATTCCTGGTATATTTCTTATTGTCTCACAGCCGACTATAATTCGATTCCTCAGGTCATCAACATTTTCAACGGGAGTGGAATAAACTAATGACTTAAGAAAACCCCAAATGCAAAAATCAAGAGGATTTAAATCCGGCGATCGAGCAGGCCAATGTTCCGTACCTCCCCTACCTATCCAACGATTTGGATATACTGTGTCTAAGTGATTACGTACATTAATGCTAAAATGGGCTGGTGCACCATCATGCATGTACCATAGGTGTTGTCTCAGCTGTAGAGGAATTTCTTCAAGAAGAACAGGTAACTCTTCCTGTAGGAAATTAAGATAAGATTCGCCTGTTAGTCGTTGTGGGAGGAAATATGGACCGATTAAATGATCATCAATTACCCCAAGCCATACATTTACGGAAAACTGATGCTGAAAATGAGCTTCAAAGATTCCATGGGGGTTTTCCTCAGCCCATAAGTGATTGTTATGGAAATTTCGTATACACTGTCGTCCAAAAGTAGCCTCGTCAGTAAACAAAACGGCATTTAAAAAATTAGGAATTTGAGCGATTTGATGATTAATCCATTGGCAAAAAAATAGACGCGGAAAAAAGTCTATAGGTAGTAGAGCTTGCACACGTTCAATATGAAAAGTTGCTTACATTCAATATGTTGGCAATTTTTCGAGTAATTGTTTCAGGTGACTCCGCAATTAACTCGAGTACTGCTTCTTCTAGTTGCACAGTTCATACTTCTCGAGGGCACCCACAGTCAACCGTTTGTTTCTTAAATGAACCATTTTCGCGCAAACGTTGATGAAGACGAGCAAATATTGTGTGATGAGGTACCCTACGTCCTGGATACAACTCAGCATACAATCGTCGAACTTGCCTTTCCATTACTTCGACAATAGACAAAATGCATGTCTGATAATTCCGCATTTGTAAAATTTTCCATTCTTTTCAATAAAAGAAAAAATAGTCGTTAAGATGTTTTATTTTTTTGCATCAAAACGGCGCCTCATACGAAGAAAAGGAAATAGAGATTTTTTGTCACAAATTGAACAAGGAATTCAAAAATTATTTTTAATTCGTAATATCTCACTGGCGTACCAATTTTTTCTTTTAAAAAATTGAGATTATTACCCGTACGCGCGCCAATGATGAACATAAAATTCTTAATTGCGTGTCAAAAAATGAGCAATAACTACCTTTTAAAACCCACCAAATTTCATTTGCACATCTCGACCGGTTTCAATTAAATCGTCAGTTTTTAAGAAAAACTTTGACACCCCGTATCTCGGAAAACGAATCATTTGCGGACATACGTTTATAAGCAAACTGCCATTATTTTCTCATGTAAAATCACCCCCTGAAATTTGTCGCACTTATTTACTAACACCCTGTATATTATAGTTACTTTAATTTTGAAAATCATTATTTGGGGGCGTCTTTGAAAATAAAGTCGTAAAGCATTAGTTTTATGAAAAACTGTTCTAATGTTAAATTTATTGCCTGCTTTGCTGAATTTTTCCGATAACGCAGGAATATGTGGAATTTTTGTTGGGGATGTAGGTAATTTCCCTTTCTTGCCTAACAGAACTTGTCTTACTTTCAATATTCCTAAAAACGGTTTCAACAAATTTCTCAGGGTATTGGTTGTTTATTAGTAGGTACATTTTTTATGAATTTCTTCTTTTGAGGAAATCAATTTGACTCTATCATACAAACATTTAGTTACATTATCTTTATATTAGTATGATGATTTGAATCATAATTTAGATCTAATAGTGTGAGTACCTATATTTAGTGTATCGACGGTGAAAGGCCAAATTGCAAAAATCGTCTACATATCTCCACCAAACAGTGGACCTTTTATTTAAATTGTTAACATGGTTTTCTGGTTTTCTTAAAAAAATAATCAATAAAAATATTATTTAAAATTGGTGGTAATGAACACCCCATTGCCATTATTTAATTGAAAATATGTAGTTTTTATCCAGCTAATAATTCCATTATGCATCCTATACTTAATTTCATTCTCAATACAGTCTTCAGTATACATTTTCGCCACTGAAAAAGACTTCCAACTCTCATGCCTTTTGATGAAGATTCTAAAATCCCCGTAAATATCCATTTTGCACGATCACGTTTTGTTCACTTACCATGTTTGTTTCTACGCCATTAGGATGCGCTTACTGGTTGCAAAGGCTAACAAAACGGAAAAAAAATTCCTTACCGTTCTAGAACGTAAGTACATAATTGTCAAAATAGACATTTTTAACATAGCATTGATTTGGAATGGGTTTTCTAGAATTCAGTTTAAAATTTAATTTAAAAGAAAGATGTATTTAAATCTGTTTATTGATATCGAAATTATATATGCAGCTTGTCTACTTATACTTACAGAAATTGGAACGGTATATGTTTTTTCGATTTCTATTTACAGTAAGCCGTGACAATAGTAAACATCAATAGATTTAAAAAAAACCTGCTTTGCAAATTTATTCAAACACGTCATTTTTGATATTACAAAAAAAATTAAATATGTATGTATAACTTCGTTTTCATTTATTGCGATCGTGCAAAATAGTATAAGCTCACGGACGTTAATGGTTATACCGTTCTCAGACAAAATTGTCTTCGAACAGTAAATTAGCCCCACCGTTCTTAATACTTAATCTACTACTATGATAACCTAAAAAAAAATTAGTGATTAGNTCTCCACCAAACAGTGGACCTTTTATTTAAAATGTTAACATGGTTTTCTGGTTTTCTTAAAAAAGAATCAATAAAAATATTACTTAAAATGTGTGGTAATGAAGACCCCATTGCCATTATTTAATTGAAAATATGTAGTTTTTATCCAGCTAATAATTCCATTATGCATCCTATACTTAATTTCATTCTCAATACAGTCTTCAGTATACATTTTCGCCACTGAAAAAGACTTCCAACTCTCATGCCTTTTGATGAAGATTCTAAAATCCCCGTAAATATCCATTTTGCACGATCACGTTTTGTTCACTTACCATGTTTGTTTCTACGCCAGTAGGATGCGCTTACTGGTTGCAAAGGCTAACAAAACGGAAAAAAAATTCCTTACCGTTCTAGAACGTAAGTACATAATTGTCAAAATAGACATTTTTAACATAGCATTGATTTGGAATGGGTTTTCTAGAATTCAGTTTAAAATTTAATTTAAAAGAAAGATGTATTTAAATCTGTTTATTGATATCGAAATTATATATGCAGCTTGTCTACTTATACTTACAGAAATTGGAACGGTATATGTTTTTTCGATTTCTATTTACAGTAAGCCGTGACAATAGTAAACATCAATAGATTTAAAAAAAACCTGCTTTGCAAATTTATTCAAACACGTCATTTTTGATATTACATAAAAAATTAAATATGTATGTATAACTTCGTTTTCATTTATTGCGATCGTGCAAAATAGTATAAGCTCACGAACGTTAATGGTTATACCGTTCTCAGACAAAATTGTCTTCGAACAGTAAATTAGCCTCACCGTTCTTAATACTTAATCTACTACTATGATAACCTAAAAAAAAAATAGTGATTAGAAAAATTAAAACATCCTCATATTACCTTACTTTCAACTTGTATTAGGTACCTTCATTAATAAATATTGTCAGCAACTTGTATAAATATTTTGATTTCAACTTTCGAATTTCTTTGGACAATATCAACCGTTTTTTTTTTTTTTCAAATAATGTATCAGTGCAGTATTCTGTTTATATTAATATTTTCTCTGAAATTCAAAGGTGCATTAAAATTTAGAGTAGATTGACCATATTAGAGGTTTTACTTTTACGATCTTCAGCAATGTATTCGCAATAAGACATAATAGGTAATACATTTTCAGATGTTTTTCATGAAGTCATTATAAGCTTTTTCATATTGTTCTGCTTTATGAGGAAGAAATTGTGATGCTGCACTTTGTATAACTTTCAATACTTTTAGAAAATAAATATTTTTCATCATGTAAAAATTTATTTCACTTTTCACTTCATTCGTACCTTACACTTGAGTTGTAATATTTTAACACTATTTTTTTCTCAGTATTTCTCAACATGATGGATATAACAAATATGGTAATCAGAACCAAACAACTAGGTATTTGTCCTAACTTATTGAATGCCAAAATCTGATCTATACATATTTTTACCATTCTTCTTCTTCTTCTTCTTCTTCTAGTGGTTGGTCCTAATAAGTCCCATTGCACTGCGGCCTAATTAGGCCTATTGTGCGTCCCACTACTAGTCCTATTCAGCAAGTAGATTTGTCCTTTTTACAAAGTCCAAAAGCTTCCTTGCTGACACTTCTTTCAGTTCCTTGGGTTCCAAATAGGGTCTCCCAAGGCGAGACATTCTGCTACGTGCAAATCCCGGGCACTCGCGTCCCGTTATGAGTCCTGTCACTCTCCTGAGCCGGATTCTGTTCAAGCTCAGTAGTTCGTTCATTCATTTTTACCATAAACGTCAAATTAATATATCGTAAGTTTCTACTTCCTTTTCCACCAGATTTGGTATTTCAAAGGAGTTTTCATAGAAATATTTTTGATTCACAATTACGAAGTAAAAACCAATAAGAATTATTTTTGAATACAATGGCACGAAACCTAGAATCATATGTTGATTGATTTGACAATAAATAATATGCTACTCATACGAACTGAATTGATGACTATTTTTGATTACTTTGGAAATTCGTATGAATTCGTAAGAATAGGGTACAGAAACACATGCACATGCATATACTTTACGGTTTCTGATTTCTCGGCCTACTTTTTTTCTCGGGACTCGAGCATTCTCGACTAGGAATTCCCGGGAATTCTCGAATTCTCGAGAAATTTCTAAAACTTAAAAAAGTCATAATTTTGGTATTGCAATGCGAAATATAAACATGCTATTATACTTAACAATCATCATTAACATTTATTATTTATTCACTATTTTTATTAATTACTTATGTTTCGCTAACAAAACTAAATTAAACTTTGAGTATCTTTAACTGGTTTTTTTATTAAACACTTTCAATATACTTATATTTATTTCAATGTTTTTGAATCGTAGTTTTCTTCCAATAATAATTATTAATAATCATTAATCATGCAGTCTTTTAATTAAACAAATAGTAAATAAGGAATTTAACCGAAGAAATCTTAAAAAAAAACAAGCTTTAATTTAAAGATACAGAAGCGTTCTTCCTATTAATTTATCACTTATAATCACAATCTTTTAATTAATAAAACAAAAATAAAATAATCAACTAAAGGAACAGGAACTAAATATTTTCAGAATAAACATCAACATTAGATATCTGCTTATAATAAAATTTCTACACAGACTTATAACTAGGTACATTAAAAAAATAAGAATTATCAAAGTAAACTAAAGCCTTAAAAACTTAAAATAAATAAATCATGAGCTAGTGGAGAAACCACTTTAACCGCTCAGTTATTTGTCGAGAAACGAATTGAAAGTATGAACGAAACGAACTCCAGTCAAGAACTTAAGACGCGCGTGATTTTTAAATTTCTCGATTTCTCGACACTTTTTTCTCGTCTCGAGTAAGACCAGATTTCCCGGGAATTCTCGCTTCGAGAAGTCTCGACCAGAAACCCTAATATACTTGCATATAGAACAGCATTTTGTTATAAGTTCCAGTGTAACCTTAGCATTATCCTGATTTCCATGCTGGTTACCGCGTCGTCAGTTTAGGCTCCTTGATGAGTTGTTTTCAAATTCCAGATATAGACTAAGAGCCGGATAGGAAAATTCTGCTAATCATTTTATGCACCGTAAGAGTCTATGACTTAAATACTACAACCTAAAAGAAAACATTTGAGTACTATGCCGTCAATTCTCCGTGGCACATGGGTTGTCAGCGGAAAATCAAACTTTTCAATTTTGGGCCGGATAAATTAATTAAATAGAAATTGACGGCATTTCGACCCAAGACAGATATTAAAAAAATAAGACATAAAAACTTTATGTCGCACAAAAATAACGGTTCTGGAAAGAATAAAAAATTTACTAATGTAAAAATAATAGAAGCCTATACGCCGTGCCTGATTTTAAATAAAGACATTTATCTGAAAGTTATATTTTACTATGCCGTACGAATGCACTGCCTCTAAGAGCAATTTTTCTCATTTCAACCCCCATTCCAAAAAATGATTGAGAAATGTACGGCACCGATTTCAGAGTTTTCCTTATGCTCTAAAATAATGAAACATCTAAGTGCCGTACAAAATCTTTGGCTAAAAAATTTATTACATAATTGTGAGTGCTCTGAAGTTAATGCCATTTTTCTTTGGGTAAAAATCATTATTTCCTGAACGGCATGAATTTCGGAAGCAAGTTATTCCACTTTATAGTCTTTATACAAAAGTACCGTACAATTATTAGCACCAGAAAGAAACGATTGGCCGTGATATATATTTTCAATTTTATAACTGTTTTAAATTATTCAAGGGTTAATATTAACAAAGTTGTAGATACCGTCTATTTTTAATTTTAGGATTTTTCATAATTAGTAGCATTTTCCAAGGCATTCTCACTACATTATGAAATTATATATTCCTGTACGGCATTTACCATTCATCGAATGCTATAAAAAATATTTAAATAATTTAAAATCTCAATTTTACTATATTCAATAATTAACAACGGCATTACATCGTCCTTACATTTGCGTGGAATATACAAATAATATATGCATAAATTGTAGGTATAAACAATAAAATGAAAAGAGATAGTGTTTCTTAAATTCCAAGTAGGTAGACCAATAAAAATGTAAAACAATTATGTCAATCAATATATGTTCTATAATTTATCTTTTTCAATGTAAAAAATTTATAATAATTACCAAAAAATTAAATAGTTATTTGAAAGAAGTATTAATAACGTTTATAATCTTTTACTTTGATTACAAAAAAAAATATTTTTAGAAAGTTATTTTATAAAATAGACTACTAAAATAATGAAATGAAAAGTTAATTAATTCTTGTTGATCTTAATGACATTTGTTGATATTTTATTTTATTTGTTGTATTGGATTCAAAATATATACGGCATAATTGAAAAATAAAAAATAAATTTTAGCAAAACAAACAAATTAAATTGTAGATGTGCGTACACATATTAAAAACTTCCATGGAAAAAAAACGTGTTTTTTTGGAACTTTGGGGCCATTTTTTCCCCTTTAGTGCCACGATATTTATATAGCAACATTTTTTTAATAGTTAAATTTAATGAATTCGAAAAGGGCACAGGAACTTTTCACTAAAATATCCACCTCTTGAGCGAAAAAGTCATTTCCCTACTGTGACCTCATGTGCCATAAAAAATATACGGCATAATGACTTGAGGTATAGTTTTACATGGCGCTTTCTACATTTTTTAATTTTAGGGTGACTAATAATTTTCCTTATTCTACGTAAAAGGTAAGGGTTGAGCAAGGGTTAAAAGCCCTTAGAGCCNCACATGCATATACTTTACGGTTTCTGATTTCTCGGCCTACTTTTTTTCTCGGGACTCGAGCATTCTCGACTAGGAATTCCCGGGAATTCTCGAATTCTCGAGAAATTTCTAAAACTTAAAAAAGTCATAATTTTGGTATTGCAATGCGAAATATAAACATGCTATTATACTTAACAATCATCATTAACATTTATTATTTATTCACTATTTTTATTAATTACTTATGTTTCGCTAACAAAACTAAATTAAACTTTGAGTATCTTTAACTGGTTTTTTTATTAAACACTTTCAATATACTTATATTTATTTCAATGTTTTTGAATCGTAGCTTTCTTGCAATAATTATTAATAATCATGCAGTCTTTTAATTAAACAAACACGAATTTAACCGAAGAAATCTTTAAAAAAACAAGCTGTAATTTAAAGATGCAGAAGCGTTCTTCCTATTAATTTATTACTTATAATCACAATATTTTAATTAACAAAACAAAAATAAAATAATCAACTAAATAAAGGAACAGGAACTAAATATTTTCAGAATAAACATCAACATTAGATATCTGCTTATAATAAAATTTCTACACAGACTTATAACTAGGTACATTAAAAAAATAAGAATTATCAAAGTAAACTAAAGCCTTAAAAACTTAAAATAAATAAATCATGAGCTAGTGGAGAAACCACTTTAACCGCTCAGTTATTTGTCGAGAAACGAATTGAAAGTATGAACGAAACGAACTCCAGTCAAGAACTTAAGACGCGCGTGATTTTTAAATTTCTCGATTTCTCGACACTTTTTTCTCGTCTCGAGTAAGACCAGATTTCCCGGGAATTCTCGCTTCGAGAAGTCTCGACCAGAAACCCTAATATACTTGCATATAGAACAGCATTTTGTTATAAGTTCCAGTGTAACCTTAGCATTATCCTGATTTCCATGCTGGTTGCCGCGTCGTCAGTTTAGGCTCCTTGATGAGTTGTTTTCAAATTCCAGATATAGACTAAGAGCCGGATAGGAAAATTCTGCTAATCATTTTATGCACCGTAAGAGTCTATGACTTAAATATTACAACCTAAAAGAAAACATTTGAGCACTATGCCGTCAATTCTCCGTGGCACATGGGTTGTCAGCGGAAAATCAAACTTTTTAATTTTGGGCCGGATAAATTAATTAAATAGAAATTGACGGCATTTCGACCCAAGACAGATATTAGAAAAATAAGACATAAAAAACTTTATGCCGTACAAAAATAACGGTTCTGGAAAGAATAAAAAATTTATTAATGTAAAAATAATAGAAACCTGTACGCCGTGCCTGATTTTAAATAAAGATATTTATCTGGAAGTTATATTTTACTATGCCGTACGAATGCACTGCCTCTAAGAGCAATTTTTCTCATTTCAACCCCCCATTCCAAAAAATTATTGAGAAATGTACGGCACCGATTTCAGAGTTTTACTTATGCTCTAAAATAATGAAACATCTAAGTGCCGTACAAAATCTTTGGCTAAAAAATTTATTACATAATTGTGAGTGCTTTGAAGTTAATGCCATTTTTCTTTGGGTAAAAATCATTATTTCCTGAACGGCATAAATTTCGGAAGCAAGTTATTCCACTTTATAGTCTTTATACAAAAGTACCGTACAATTATTAGCACCAGAAAGAAACGATTAGTCGTGAATAAAAAAAATTCATTTGACAGCTACTATAATACTATATATTTTCAATTTTATTACTGTTTTAAATTATTCAAGGGTTAATATTAACAAAATTGTGGATGCCGTCTATTTTTAATTTCAGGNGCTAGCAATACGCGTTTTATATCCAATATTCACCTGTTTAACTGTCACATATAGTATACAATGGTCTTATAATGGTATATAGAATTCTAATAAAGAATAAAACGCATTTCTTTCAGTGCATTTATTTGAAAGTTATATTTTACTATGCCGTACGAATGCATTGGCTCTAAGAGCTTCTACCCTGACGCAATTTTTTTCATTTCAACCCCTATTCCAAAAAATTATCGAGAAATGCACGGCACCGATTTCAGAGTTTTACTTATGCCCTAAAATAATGAAAAATAAGTGCCCCACAAAATATTTGGCTAAAAAAAATTAATTACATAATTGTGAGTGCTCTGAAGTTAACGCCATTTGTCTTTGGGTAAATTCATTATTTCCTGAACGGCATAATTTTATAGTCTTTATACAAAAGTGCCGTACAAAATTATTGGCACTAGAAAAAACAATTGGCCGTGAATAAAAAAATTGTTTATCATATTTGCAATTTGGAAAATCCATTTGACAGTTAGTATAGTACTATATATTTTCAATTGTATTACCGTTTTAAATTATTTAAGGGTTAATATTAACAAAATTGTGGATGCCGTCTATTTTTAATTTCAGGATTTTCCATAATTAGTAGGATTTTCCAAGGCATTTTCACTAAATTATGAAATTATATATTCCTGTACGGCATTTACCCCAAAACATTAACACATCAAATGATAATAAAAAATGATATCGCCGTACATTTTTTTATGGAACATTCATTGAATGCTATAAAAAATATTTAAATAATTTAAAATCTCAATTTTACTATACTTACTCAATAATTAACAATTCATGTACGACATTCATTGCAGATTATGAAGGGAGTTAAGTAATGATGAAAAATTATATTGCCGTTACATTTGCGCGGAATATACAAATAATATATGTATAAATTGTATAAACAATAAAATGAAAAAACGTAGTATTTCCTAAATTCCAAGTAGATAAACCAATAAAAATGTAAACGTCGATTGGCCTTTCGAAATGTTGGAGAGTAATGCTGTGATCCTCAGCGGCAAATTCAATTGTAAGTATTACTTTAGAACTTTTACAGAATTCATCATTCTCATGTTCGATTAATTATTTTTTTTGAATAAATTATTTTTCAAAGAAAACTGATAAAAATTATTACTAATTTCACAATTTTATGTTATTCTAGGTACATCAAACTATTTTATTTTATTTGTTGTATTGGATTCAAAATATACACGGCATAATTGAAAAATAAAAAATAAATTTTAGCAAAACAAACAAATTAAATTGTAGATGTGCGTACACATATTAAAAACTTCCATGGAAAAAAAACGTGTTTTTTTGGAACTTTGGGGTCATTTTTTTCCCTTTAGTTCCACGATATTTATATAGCAACATTTTTTTAATAGTTAAATTTAATGAATTCGAAAAGGGCACAGGAACTTTTCACTAAAATATCCACCTCTTGAGCGAAAAAGTCATTTCCCTACTGTGACCTCATGTGCCATAAAAAATATACGGCATAATGACTTGAGGTATAGTTTTACATGGCGCTTTCTACATTTTTTAATTTTAGAGTGACTAATAATTTTCCTTATTCTACGTAAAAGGTAAGGGTTGAGCAAGGGTTAAAAGCCCTTAGAACCAGTGCATTCGTACGGCATAGTAAAATATAACTTTCAAATAAATATCTTTATTTATAATCAGGCACGCCGTACAGTTTTCTATAATTTTTACATTAGTGAAAATATTTGGAAAATGAAAATTTGTTATTCATTCCAGAACAGTTATTTTTGTACGGCATAAGGTTTTTATGTTTTATTTTTCTAAAATCTGTCTTGGGTCGAAATGCCGTTTTCAAAATTGAAAAGTTTGATTTTCCACTGACAACCCATGTGCCACGGAAAATTGACGGCATAGTGCTCAAATGTTTTCTTTTAGGTTGTAGTAATTAAGTCATACTCTTACTGTCCCTAAAATAATTAGGAAAATTTTCCTATCCGGCTCTTAGTCTAATAGTTTTAATCCCTCGCCTCGATTCGAAAACGATAAGTATTTGCAATTTTATTACAGCTTTTATTATATAACTTAGTCCAAGTCATATAACCAAGTCAATACTGACTTAATTAAGGTTTTAAATAAACTTAAGCACAACATCTTGTTAAACAAACTATAGTAGATACGTTTGATCTGTCTGATTCACTATAGAAACCTATTTACAAAATAGGCCTGAATGAAATGTATGTAGACGACCTGAAATTATTGTGTGAAATGAACACCATTAGTGATTGTTACAAATTATTACAGAATGCACTTAATATTATTAGCCGGTGGTGTCAAAATAGCAATTTAACGCTAAATGCATTCAACTGTAATATATTACAATCATTGAAAAGAAAAATTCTATTAAATTTTATTACAAATTAAGTAATAAAACAGTGGATAGATTACATAAAATATTGTGGAGTTACACTTGAGTCGACTTTATCTTTTGCAAAACATTGACATTATAGCGTTATTACAACATTTAAGAATTAAGGTTACATCATAAGAGGTTCCAAAGATTTTCTGTCTCTACACTACCATTGTTATGAATAACCCGTTTCTTACTTTATTGTGTATAGATATTTATTTGAATGATTTATATTATTTAACAATTTTAATATATCATGTATATGTTTTTGGTATAATTATATTTAGACACATAATTTTTTGTTTGTTATTTACTAGATATTGCGGGTGTAATTCAATGCTAGTTGGGGCATATAACCCATGGAATAGTTGTTTCTCACAATATCATTGGTTAAGAGTATTGTGTATGAGGTATCTTTTGAAATAATATAATAATTATAATTATTATGTGTGATATTGAAAAACATTATTTGACTTAATTTGTTAAGATTTTTACGGAAAATTAATACATTGCGCTTGTTCGTTATACATACTAGACGATACATATCCTCCTCAAGGCTTTCCACATAATTTATTACTAGAGTGTTTCAGTATACATGTCTTATCTAAAAGATTTGTCTATAAGGTTTTTCATAATTTCTTGAACTGTCCAGATGCATTAAAGAACGTTCATATTAAATATTATCACTCTCAGTTCGAAGTAATAACGTTTTCTATCTATCCATAGCACGCACTAACATCATTGCAGCTTCATAGTTGTACCTATCTTTGAAAATGGGCACGTAATAATATCTTTTTTTGTCTTCATCAGATAGAGAGCGATAACTGTCTCATTCAATGGAGATACTTTTGTAAATATTCTAGGTATTCAGTGGCGACGGTGGCGACCATATTTTGTTACATTTTCATATTTGGTCAAACCCACGGAATCTTCTGACGTTTTGTTGTAAATAACACAGGCCGACAAAATTAAAAAAAAATATCCAGAGATCAGACACTACGCTTCGGAAGGCATTTGGCGCGCTGAATCCAAATCCGAAAAGTGCAAAAAACACGTACTTTTGCTATATTCAAGGTTCTGTAACTTGGCGAAAAAATTTTTTTTCTCAAAACTGAAAACATCATTGGAAACGACTATCTTTCCCCTTCAAAACGCATTTTTTTAATTGTAAAAAGCTTTATTTTTCGCGGAGATATCCTCAATTTAAGATGACCAGTATGGCTATATTATTACATCATTTACTATATTCAATGAACCAATTGGGTTATTGGGTTATTGGGTTATTTGGGTTATTGGGGTTAACCTTCCTGACATATAAGGCTCGTAGCGCTTAGTGATATTGTGTTATAGGTCGAGCCATGGTAATAAGGTAGCTATACTGATCATCTTTAATCGACGATATCTCCGCGAAAAATAAAGCTTTTTACAAATAAAAAAATGCGTTTTGAAGGGGAAAGATAGTAGTTTCCAATGATATTTTCAGTTTTGAGAAAAAAAATTTTTTCGCCAAGTTACATAACCTTGAAAATAGCAAAAATACGTGTTTTTTGCACTTTTAGGTTAAAATATTTCGGAAACCTAGGGTGATGGATCAATTCCGAGGTCAGATTCGGATTCAGCGCGCCAAATGCCTTCGGAAACGTAGTGTCTGATCTCTGGAATTTTTTCCTTGTTGGCCTATGATAATCAACACCAATTAGTTATCTTCAAATACAGAGCGGCACTGTAATAATACCTAGAATTTTATTATTTTACATTTGAGTAACAACCGTTTCAAGAATTTAGTTATCTTCCAAAAAAAAAAGAAAAAAGACAAATACATATATGGTACATTGCTCTTGCAATTGGTCCTGGCAAAGGCCGACTCTATAATTTCTATATTCTTTATTTTGAGATTTATTAGTAGCTGATGTAGTTCCTCGTCTAAGTATTCTGGACCACAAATGATGTGTGTTTGATGTACTAAGGTCTTGACGATCCCTTATTTCTAGCCTGGATGGTGCAGATTCGGCATTAAATGACTATAGGTTGGCTTTATGTAAGCACTGTACCTTAGGGTGCCACTCGATTTTATCTTGATAAGAAAGTCTAGAAGCAGAAGAGTATCATTTTCATTCATCTATATGGCAAGGTTGATGTCCGACTGCAATCCATTCATGCGATCCAAAAATTATTGCTTGTTGCCAGGATGCATCGTCGACATATCTAAACCAATACTTCGTTCTTATAGGTACTCCCTCCAGAGCTTTCCTCTTGAAGGTTTTATGTAGATATTTGCCACAGTCGTGAGGAAAGGTGAGATAAAAACTGTGTCTTCTACCAAATCAATTACTATTCTTGTCTTCTACAATGAGGTTTCGATGAAGTTCTTCAAACCTATTTGTTCCTTTGTGAGCAACCAGTCACGTCAAAATTCAGTAGGATATCATCTAGATCTGGCTGGAGTTTTTTTTACATATTGTACGGGTGAGTGTCTGACAGCTGCATTCACTATTTGTCACAGAGATAGGTTAAAGTTATCGTTCGGTATTCTTTCACCACATATTTAGAGGAATAAGTGCTTACGGAAAATATAAAAAGTTGTAAATGAAATATAACTGAAATAAATTGTTCTGTCGATTCTGCATTTGAGCTGATAAAGCGTCACCTTGTACATACTGGCTGAAGCCGAAGAGAACCGTTGCACGGCCCGATGCCCCCGCGAGGCCGAAAACGAGCGAGCAGCGTGGATCGTTCCTGGGGGAGGCCGAGATATTGGCATCTCGGAAGCGTGTCGTCGCCAAATATACGGCCTCCTGGGGCACGAAATGTCATCGTAAATTCAATTAGTATCCGTCTTCGTCGCGGCCTTACGCTGCCGCGGTTTCTGCGACGGCCTGACCTCGGGTTGGGTTTCTGCTTGACGCCGTTGTCGACCATTTAAGAAACTTACACTGCAAACACATATTTCAAAGTCGGTAGGTACAGAACTTTGTGAGAAAAAGTCTTCTTGCATCATTAATGTTCATTAAGAAAAAATATTTAGTTCGTTGAAACTTTCACGTATGGAGCGAAGAAAAACCACACGCAATAAAAGAGCTTCACGGATTTTCAGTTAACGTCTGGTGCGGGATTATAGGAAAATTTATTTTAGGGTCTATCACTCTACCTGTAAGGTTGAACGACCAAAATTATTTGAAATTTCTTCTTCCCCTTCCCCTTCCTGAGGCTGTCGAAGAAGTACTCATTAATACTTGACGACAAATGTGGTACATGCACCTGCTCATTACAGCCATTTGGTGAGAGATCATTTAAATCAAGCATTTCCAAAGCGTTGGATTGGTTGAGGTAGTGACTTTTCTTGGCTTTCTCGCTGTACGGATTTTAATCCGTTAGACTTTTACTTTTAGGGTCATTTGAGAGGAACTGTTTTCAACTCTGTAACACCTAATACGGGAGAAGAACTTTGGAATAGAATAAAAGACGCCATACAACAAGTTATACGAACGTATAATTCGTTTCCTATTATCAATAGTTTCATAAAACGTTTAAGGAAATGTGTTGAAGAGAATGGGGGACTCATAGAAGATTTATTATAAATTAGTAGACGTTTATTTACTGCCACCTTTCAGTTTATTATGTTATTTATTATGTTTATCCAAAAAATATGAGGTACGTATTAATAAATATTTTCTGTACTATCTTCGTAACCGAGCATAATTTCGATTTTTGATAAGTATATATTTTTTGTGGAGAATAAAAATCTCTACCTATTTCTGATAGGTGGGTGTAAAAATGTAAACGTACAAAAAAGTTACAGAAGATTCACAACGGGTTGTAGAAAAATGAACGCCCTGTATGATTTAACCTAATGGAAACATTATGACTGCATACTTCGTGAAGGGAAACTAAGTAACAGCAAATTTTGCTCAAATCGGATAACTGTTTTCTGAGTAACTTTTTATTTCGACATTTTTTGTTTAAGCAAGTTTGGTTAAATCGACACCATTTGAGTTCAATATTATAGCCTTGAAGTATGTAACATTCGTTAGATAACACCCTTTATAAGCCACATTTTCTCGTAAGCCGAAAATACTATATTCGTCTCTTAAGACAAAATTGAAAATATTAAATTTTGCATTTTTCTAATTAAAACACTAAATTTGATGTTCTTATCAATTAACTTAATTTGACCGGAATGTATTTTGTAAATAACTAAAAATATTTAAAAACTTAATTAAGGTTACAATATTTTACTTTGATAAACAACATCTATATGACAACGGCAATTTTGAAATGAAAATGTTTCAAAACTGAATGTTGTGTTTAAAATTCTCTCCCAATTTTCTCGGAAGTCAAATTTGAATTTTTTAGTAGAACATCCTGTGTAGTTTTATTTAGTTAGACAATACTTTCATAGATGGTGATTATTTGAGATTTTTTATCATTAACGGTTATTTTTTTTATTAGTGTGTAACCTATATTAATACTGAATTTACCTATATATTGTATCAAGGTTAAAAAACACTATTCATCGATTTTAAAAACGAAACATTTCAAACCTCACAGATTTCACTTTCCCACAAGGGAGGTTGGAAAACGCGAATTCCAGAATCCCAGTTGCTGAATAAGTGAAAAAGTAACAGTGATATACACTCTAATTTCGCCTGCCTTAAGTAGCTGCTACTTACCATAAATAGGTGTAGTAAATTACAATTAAGGCGCATATATTCATCAATCCCTTTCCTTCAGGCCTTGAAGAATATTCTAATCTAGCAGGCTGCATACCAAGCAGGCCTATTATCGTGATAGTATTGTTACTTAGTGGTCTCTGGAGAAATTACCGTGAGTGCCGTTTGGAACCCGTTCGCTTTCGCACACACACGCACGCACCGCAGGACGTTATAGCGGAGAGGCTGACGCCTTAAGAGGAAGTAGTCTTGTAGAGGATGGTTGCCTATAGCATAAACAATGTTAAACTTAGCATTAGTGCCTGAAAGTGAATCATTACATATATTCCAATCAATCCTTTTCTAAAATTATTACCACCTTTCATTTCAAAATTCATAAATAACATGTACCATCTTCTAACAATGATATACTTTTGTATAAAGAATTCTGCATAAAATATAATCTCATATAGCCATCAACTTCACGAAGAAATACGTACGTAATTTTTACAAACTTTACAGTTCTAAAAGTTTAAATAGTATCCACCTCTATTTAATTATCCTTTCTGTGATTGTATTAATCCAAATAAATACTCCTGACAACATTTTAGGTGACCACCTAAGTTACCTACATAGGTTCGGTATCGAAAACGATAAATCAAGTAGTGTTGCCAACTAGATTTTCGGAAATCTCGGATCCAGGACTATCAAAGGACTCGCCGAGATCCTGCCCTTCGATTGCGAACCCGTCCGAAGCACCCCTGCAAACAACATTCTAATCAGGTAGGCGCTGCCTCATCCTTATCGGTCCCGGCCTTAATAGGAAGTGTTTTCTCCGGCAAGTATCAATTTATAGGGTGTTTCAATTAGGCTCTGTCAAATTATACCCCGGAATACCTTCTTGGAGGCCCTAATGGCTAAAGATAACTGAATACTCATTAAATTGGGAAAACTATTTACATTTTATGTTTACCATGGAACAATTTACTACCTCACTAATAGCTCCTAACATTTATAATGTTTGAACCTTCCAAACCCATCTTTTCGTTATATCATATTGTTTTACTTTTTACGTAGAATAGGCCAGTCATTATAGCTTTTTTTTCGGGAAAAAAATACTATTAGAAGTTTCTCTGCGGAATATTGTTCAGAAACGTGTTATAAACAAAATATCAAAAAATCAACTCGAGACTAGTTGGGAAACTCGCGTAAAAAAACTGTTATTCATAGAGAAAAAAGGTTTATACAAAAAAGGCAGGTATTAAAAAAATCTGTAAAATAAGACAAGTCCGATTAAAATCCGATGATTTGTTTATGCGCAAGAACTCAAAAATGGTCGAAAATGTCCTTTTCCTCAATTGCTAATAATTAATACAATTTTCATCGCAGACACTTGTAATTCAGGATTTTTGAAGCTTTTTGCACCCTTAATAAGTGGTAAAAATTTCAGCCCAAAAACTTCATTAGCTTGGCGTTGGCGGAATTTGTTATCTAAGAAGATGCTATTTTCAATTCATTTTTCCCAAGCTCACAGGCGTTGTAGGGTTTCGATCATTAGTTGTTTTTGTACCTAAATAGTTGTATTGACATATGCATTTACTGATAATTTAATTTTTCAAATTTAATTTGTTTAAAAATGACTGAAAAAATGTTAATATTTATTAAATTGTTAAGCGCGCATGCTCCGCCTCGCTCTCCCCACTCGTTCGCTAGACCAAGTAATAGAACGCATCGCCGCTATCTTCTTTTTCGCAATTAAATAGTTGAATTCACCTTAATGTTAATGTAGGACATGAAAATATAGCTCTTAATGTATACTCTCTCCAAATTTCGGCTCTTAATATTAATAATTAAGGTCACTGCGATTAAATAAATAAAAAAAATTATCTCAGCTTCTAATCAACTTACAACAACGATTTTTTTTTAAATTCGAAGAAAACTAAAGTAAAGAGGTTACTATTTTATTTTATAATAATTACCTATCTTAACAATTTAATAAATATTAACATTTTTTCAGTCATTTTTAAACAAATTAAATTTGAAAAATTAAATTCTCAGTAAATGCATATGTCAATACAACTATTTAGGTACAAAAACAACTAATGATCGAAACCCTACAACGCCTGTGAGCTTGGGAAAAATGAATTGAAAATAGCATCTTCTTAGATAACAAATTCCGCCAACGCCAAACCAATGAAGCTTTCGAGCTGAAATTTTTACCACTTATTAAGGGTGTAAAAAGCCTCAAAAATCCTGAATTACAAGTGTCTGCGATGAAAATTGCATTAATTATTAGCAATTGAAAAAAACGGCAATTTTCGACCATTTTTGAGCTCTTGTGCATAAACAAATTATCGGAATTTAATCGGACTTTTCTCATTTTATAGGCTTATTTAATACCTACCTTTTTTGTATAAACTTTTTTTCGCTATGAATAATAGTTTTTTTACGTGAGTCAAAAAACCACTTTTCCATAACTTTGACCACTGTTAAAACAAAGTTTCCCAACTAGCCTCGAGTTGATTTTTTGATATTTTGTTTATAACAGGTTTCCGAACAATATTCCGCAGATAAACTTCTAATAGTATTTTTTTCCCGAAACAGGCTGTTTCATGTCTATAATGAATGAGCTAGAAACAAAAATACTTTTCTATCACGAGTACTGCATAACAACTCCTCAACAATAACTACTCGTTTCACGAAAAAGTTTCTGAGGTAGGTGGTTTGAATTTTTTTGGGGGATTTACAGCCCACGCGGCCTCTAGTTCAATGCATATATTCTACCTCAATAATTTTTTTGTGACCTTTAATAAATGTATTGTATAAAATCGTAAGTATGTGTAAAAAAATCGTATGAATTGTTTTCCGAAACCTGTAGTTTTAAAATAATTTTAGATCAATTATTTTTGGAATGCTTTATAACGTTGATTTGATTGGGTGATTTGGATAGTTGAACAATTTCCAGGTTGATTTCAGTGTCATTAATTTAGACTTGTTGATATTTCCCGAAACATAACACTCTTATCTTCAGAAGAAAATTTAAAACTATCAATGAAGTCCGGTTGATATTTTTTATTTGCACTTTGCATTGAATGGCGTTCCGATGCATAATTTGTTTATAGATTGTAAATATATGGAGTGGACAAACCATCCTGTGTCCAACCATAGGAATATTGTAGATTTTCATGATGCTTAGAGTTCTTCATTTATCCTTAGTCCTCGAATTAGGCTTCACAGCCTTAACACATGCTCCTTCACATAGCTACCAGCTTTTGTTTTTTCTTTTTCGAATTGCGCACCCATATTAGACCCTCACATTCGCATAGTACGTGGACTACGGTCTTTTCCTCCTCCTGTCAGAAACTACAGAGGCTATCTTTCTAAAAGCCAATGCTACTCAGATGTTTTCTTGACTTTGGCTCTGTAGGTATACCGTTAACTCCTTCGATGGTTCCTTTAAGAACTTCTTGACTTGTTCCTGTTTAGAAACCCTTCTGGCCATCACAACTGAGCCTTTTCTTCCCATATACACAAGTGTCTTAATAAAGTAGCTAGCAGCCGCAAGAAAGTTCAAGACACGATTGTATATAAGCCTGCCCTGGTTGACATCAGCTTTCTCGTTACCACGACGTGGATAATGCCGTAGTACTCAAGCTAGGGTCACATTGTTCTGACTTCTTAGTATGATCAAAGCGTTCTAGCAGCTTGGAATTGATCTGTGCACCAAACCAGGTATAATTTATCAGGGGGTCACTTCTTCCAGTTCTTCCTTCCTAGTATTACCATCTTAAAGATTTTTTGAAATATGTCAGACCTGATGAAATGGGGAAAAACTATTTCTGTGGGTAGTTTTTCCAAGTTTTATAATGGAATTTAAAAACTGTATAATTTTTTAAAATAAATGTCCTCTATTGGAAACGATAAAATATACTCTCTTAATGATTAAAATTGATTAAACTTTTGCAGACAATTTTATCAATTGTTCATCATAAAATTGGAAAATTGTACGTCTTATTGTTGACTTCGATTATACTGTTTTAACTGGTTGTCTTTTTTTTTCCGAATTCAATGGATTTTCATAAGACGTTTTTTTTATTTTGTCCACCCGAATTTTAAATTTAGGTTCAAACAAAATTAATCCTGAAACACCCTGCATACTTGCGCAAATAAATTACTCTCAGACAAAAAAAAATTGTTTCAAAATTAAAGAAGAAATTTTAAAGATAACAGTTTCTTCTTTATATGTTTATATAAAAATGGTTAAATATTTTAATAAAGTTGTTAGATTTTCATATATCTGGACTCGCATTTAAACTGGAAGAGATATTGTGAATTTTTAACATCAACACTCGCATCTGTTTATTACCTTTTTTATAACATTAGAAATGTAATTGGAACTGACCATTTACTAAAACTGTATTATGCGCAAGTTGATAGCCGACTAAGGTATGGAATTACCTTTCCTCCACTCCACACTCTCACGTGATGTTTTTGTGGCGCAAAAGAGGATATTGCGATGCATTGCCGATGTCCCTAGTACACATTCATGTCGGGAACTATTTGGTAGATATAAACTCTTAACCCTTTTTGACCTTTATGTGTTTCAGATATGTTTGTTTGTGTTTAATAATAAATCTAAGTTTTTAGCTAACTGTGACGTCCATAACATAAACACTAGAATAAAGAATGATTTGCGTATCCCTCATTCTAGAGTAAATATTACTTTTAAAGCTCCAAGCCGGATTGGTGCCAAAGTGTTCAACAATCTTCCGGAAAATATAAAAAATATTAAAAGTGTAAATGCTTTTAAATTCAATCTAAAATTGTATCTTGTTGAAAAGTGCTTATATAGTACCGCAGACTTTTATACCTAATCAAGCATTACTTGTAACGTTTATTTACTCTTTTTTATATTATGTTTTATATATTTTATGTTTTTTTATATATGACGTGTGTTTAAATATTTGTTAAAACGTAATTTCTGTTTTTTACAACTTGATATGACGTTTCTTATACATTTTTTATGTCTCAAAGAATAAAAATATCTATCTATCATCTTCTTCACGAATTTTTTTCAGATGAAATGTTTTTCACTGATTTTTCTCATAATAATATAATTTGTAATCAGATGTAAAGTTGCTATACATAAATTGCTATACATAACATTCCTTCTATTTTCTCTGTTAAACTAATACTTCACGGATTTACAAGACAACATAAGTAATTAAAAGGAAATATATTTCGGTTTGCTAAATCTGCTGTAAATATACATAACACGGCTGGAAAAAAATCAGTTACTTATTTCCGTACATTTCGCATTTATGTCAGATGGTTTTGTGACATCAGTAAATTATGATGACAAAATCCCATTATCGGAAATGACTTTTTTGCTTTAATATCACATATAAACCCAATTTACTCAAAAACCCGAGACAGTCTCCACTAGATGGGCCGGTGATTGATTGATCATGAAACTACAACAAGGGAATCCCCTAAAAGAAAGTGAAAAACTCGCTCGTCGTCTCCTCCGTTAAGAAAATAATAAATCATAATTTACAACGGCCATCATAACGGAGAGGAGAAATAGATCAGATTATAATGAATGAAAAAATGGATAATGAATAGCTTTCAATAGATGTAACGCAATCGATAACCGTTTAGGTGAAGCCCCGCATGAAGTTATCAATGAACCGGAGCAGAAGGAAAGGAAGATAGGGAGAGAGAAGCAGAACAGGCGGCAGACGGATCTGGATCCTAATGACTTGACTTAGCATATTGATGGGGTGAGTCTCCCTATCCAGATGAGCAGTCCACATTAATTCGGCTTGTAAATAGGGATAATAAAATTTCAGGTTTGATTGGAGAACTGATTTAAATATAAAATTTTTACGATTCAGACTCAAGTACTTCGAGTTGTGGATTAAAATGTGGAGTAAATACAAAAGGAAGTCGAGGAGGATCCACATACACGGATATTTATTTGTACCTACCTTATGAAATTCCTTTTAAAATTCAAAATTTTCAATTGTCAGCTCTTGTTTTTTTTTATTTTAAATGTATGAGCACTAGAATAATTTAAATTAATTCTTTGATACTAAACATATCAAATATAAGTATATCAAATAAATTCAACTTCATAGGTAAACTACAAGGTAATTGATCATTATGAGAATAAAAATTAAAAATTATCTAACTGATAATGAAAAATATAAACAGGGTGTCCCACCGGAAAGTGCGTCGATCAATATCTATGAAAGTACTGCTCCGAAAATTTAGAAAATTTGGAAAAATGGCAATCTCTCCAGGGCGGACACAACTAAAATATCTAGAACTCTCCAGCACTTCCGGTTATACCGGAAGTCGCCACTAACTTCGTTATTTTAAATGGAACACTCTATATATTATTGTATTTTCGTATTCTACGTGAATTTTGAGGGTCACTTTATTAAATATTCCCTATACCTAGGAGTTATAGATTTTGAGATATTAATTTTTAAAGAAAAAGGTTGACAGATGCAAGGGTTCGCGGAGATGCTAGTAACTCTTTTCAGGAACGTCATGTCAAGTGAAGTTTTGGTACATGTAAAGGGCATAGATAACACTACATTATGGTATACCTATCAACAAATTAAAACATTTAATACTAGATGTTTCATTTTTGCTGTTACATTTTAATAACTTCAAACAGCTATAACTTTGTTAATTTAAATGGAACACCCTATCGTATGCAGATTGAAATTCCCTTGAAAGCCATATAATCATTGTTAGGGTTGCCGTTATTAAACATTATAAGAATATACAATAATATTAATTTGGCACTTAATATCTCCAAAATTTAGCTTAAAGTAACATTAATCTTTTTTATCACTTTTCGATGCCCTACTAGCATACCAATGAAATTAAAGACGGGCTCATTGGGTTGTCAAAATTACACCGATAAAGGGTAATATAATTTTACAATTATTGGTTTAACGTATTTGACGATATTGCTTTGTTGATTGGACAGTGGAGCCATAGTAACATGGAATCCATCCTACAATTCTAAAACCTTTTCTAGGGTTTATCAAAAGTTGGAATTAATACATTACATTGTACACACTAAATACTGTTGAAAATGTCTGAAAACGGCTCAAAAGTGTACGTATTGTTTGGTTATCAATATTTTATATATATATATATTATATTAAT